>NC_133117.1:13560817-13860817 GCF_022965805.1 Primulina eburnea
GTTGCTGTCAACCATCGCTAAATAGAAAAGCCGTCGCTTAATATGGCAAAGTTTGTTTTTAAAAACCGTTGTCGTTTGTCCAAAAAAACACGCTAATAGACAAAGGTTTTTAAAAACTGTTGTTGTTTTAAAAAAAACGCTATTCGACAACGGTTTTGAAAAACCGTTGTCGATTGTATTAAAAAAACACGCCAAAAGACAACAGTTCATAAAACCGTTGTCTTTTGCCCTAAAAAAACGTTGAAAGACAACGGTTTTTAGAAAACCGTTGTCTATGACACCCTAAAAGACAACAGTTTTCAAAAACCGTTGTCGATTGTCCAAAAAAACATGCCAAAAGACAACAGTTCATAAACCGTTGTCTTTTGCCCTAAAAACGCTAAAAGACAACGGTTTTTAGAAAACCGTTGTCGTTGACCCCCTAAAAGACAATGGCTTTTATAGAACCGTTGTCTTTGACCCCCTAAAAGACAACGGTTTTTAGAAAACCGTTGTCAAAACGCACATACGACAACGGTTTTCACTAAAACCGTTGTTAAAAACTATACGACAACGGTTTTTCAAAAAAACCGTTGTCGTAGGTGCGTTGTCGTTGGGCGTTTTTCTTGTAGTGACTATAGTAGTTGAACCTAATTTCCAACAACCAGTAGTTGAAGTACAAGCTCCTAGAATGTCTGATAGGGTTATTAGACCAACTGCAAGATATACGCTTCTTCATGAACAAGGCCATGATGAGCATTTTGTTGGATGTGATCCAATGAATTTCAAAGAAGCAATATCTGATACTGATTCAACCAAATGGCTTGAAGCTATGCAGTCAAAATTGACTCTATGTATTCAAACCAACTCTGGACATTGGTGGATCAACCTGAGGGAATCGTTCCTATAGGGTGCAAATGGATATACAAAAGAAGGCTTGGGGCGGATGGGAAGGTAGTGACCTTCAAAGCAAGACCGGTTACACTCAAAGGCAAGGGGTTGACTATGAGGAATATTTTTCACCAGTTGCTATGTTTAAGTCCATTAGAATACTACTAGTCATAGCAGCATAGTACGACTATGAGATATGGCAAATGGATGTAAAGACTGCATTCCTCAATGGAGACATCAAAGAAATATTTATATGTCTCAACCTGAGGGATACACATCAGTAGGAAGTGAACATAAGGTATGCAAACTTCAGAGATCAATATATGGTCTCAAGAAGGCATCAAGGAGTTGGAACCTCAGATTTGATATCACTATCAAGGAGTTTGGTTTTGCTAAGAATCCTGAGGAACTGTGTGTGTACAAGAAAGTTAGTGGAAGTGCAGTGACATTCTTATTACTTTATGTTGATGATATCCTGCTCATTGGGAATGATGTAAGATTACTGCAATCAACTAAAGTATGGTTAGCCAGTAAATTCTCTATGAAAGACATGGGTGAAGCATCCTACGTATTGATAATACAAATCTATAGAGATAGATCAAAAAGGATGCTCGGACTCACCCAAGCCACCTATATCGATACCATTATAAAACGATTCTTTATGGAAGAGTCCAAGAGAGGATACTTAGCAATGTGTCATGGTATTACTCTATCTAAAGCTATGTGTCCCAAAACTGATGAAGAGATAGAGATGATGACACGTATTCTATATGCGTCAGCTATTGGTAATATTATGTATGGTATGATATCGACTCGTCCTGATGTTGCTTACGCTTTGAGTGTTACAAGCAGATATCAGGCGAACCCTGGTCCAATGCATTGGAAGGCCGCGAAAGACATTCTTAAGTACTTGAAGAGGACTAAGAACTTGTTTATGGTCTATGGGGGTGGAAAATTAAAATTCGAAGGCTACACTGATTCCAGCTTCCAATGTGACGTAGATGATTCGAAATCGACCTCTGGTTTTGTATTCATGCTATATGGTGCGGCTGTATCTTGGAAAGGTTCCAAGCAAGACACCGTTGCAGATTACACCACTGAAGCTGAATACATTGCTGCATCTGATGCAGCCAAATAGGTAGTTTGCATGAAGAATTTTGTCCAAGAGTTGGGCTTTATTCCTAATAGAGTTGATCCAGTCCCATCGTACTGTGACAACACTGGTGCCATTGTGCAAGCAAAGGAACCAAGGTCTCATCAGCGATCCAAACATGTACTGAGGAAGTTCCACATCATACGGGAGATTGTGGGAAGAGGAGACATATCAGTCGAAAGATTCCCCTCTGCAGATAATGTTGTTGATCCACTTACATATCCCTTGCCAGGACCATTGTTTCAGAAGCATCGCGAAGCAATGAGATTAAAGTTAAGGGTAGTTGGCTCTAGGGCAAGTGGGAGATTGTTAGAGTAGATGCCCTGCAAGCCAACGGTTGGCTAGGGAATTTATTGACTCAAATGAAATAAACAATCTTTATTTTAATATAATTTAACTTTTTATGGTCTTGTTATACTTTATCTGTATACTAATGCAAACAGCATAGATAAAGTCTTTGATTATGCTTTAATACAAATGAATCGTAATTCGATGTTGAAACTCATTTGTAAACACTGCATATTCTAAATTCGTTCCTAGTCGATTCAGCCGCCTAAAACAGGGATAAAGGCCGCTTGAGCTCGAGACTAGCATCTGTGATATTTTTTACTGTGTTTCTTGGTAAGGGCATAGAGATGTCCAAACATGCAGATGGGTAGTCATATGATGATTATACCGAACAACCCTCCCTCGGACTTTCCAAGTGGTTATAATTCATCGAGAGGATAAGTCTGTGGTTATGATTGTGCACCATTAGTCTTTACGACCCGGGACAACACTGAGGCTCAATATGCTAGGGCTGTGCTTTGACTCGTTTACCGGCTCCAGGAGAGTCATCAGGTGGCGAGGTTCGGTACAGTTGCGATATATATAGGAGCCAATGCACTGTAGTCGGGGATTCACCGCTCACCTACGGGTGTGGATATCCTGTGTGATCTGATGAAATAATAGTGCATGGAATCTATGGCCAGAGTATGAGATGTATGTTAGAGAAGGAGTTCTCAAATAGTACACGCGATGCCACTATTATAGTTATCACATAGTTATCGAATTAATATGCAACCTTCGATGAACCAATGGTTTCAGATTCGATCGGGATATATGAGATGAAGGGACCGTACTGTACGTTAAACATAATCGACTGGATCTTGCAGGCACTATCAGTGATACCTATGGGATCATGGGGCGATGCTACTAGACGCTCTTACCATGATCCGATGGGTGCAATCAGAAATGAGTTCTGACATTCTTAATCAAGGTGTTGATATGAAAAGAATGGGGCTAACTAGGGTAAGCTCGAATAAGAATAAATATTATTCTGAATCACAAAGAGTTGTGAACCCACGACTAGCTGTATCCTTGAACCATTGAGGGTCACACAAGCACTAGAACGTTTGTTCCCGTTGAGAGAGAATAAATTCAAGGAGTTGAATTTATATTATGATATAGTAAATTCAAGGAGTTTAATTTATGATAATTAAATTTTGAGAAAATAAATTCAAGGAGTTGAATTTATGAGAGAATAAATTCAATAAGTTGAATTTATATTATATAGTAAATTCAAGGAGTTGAATTTATGATAATTAAATTTTGAGAGAATAAATTAAGGAGTTGAATTTATAAAATTTGATAATTTAATTTATTAAACTCAAAAGTTGTGTTTATTAAATATTAAATTTTGGAGGTGATAAATTCAAAGAGTTGAATTTATAATTTAAATAATAAATTCAAATGTTGAATTTACAATGTGTTTAATTTATTAAGCTCAAAAGTTGAGTTTATTAATTAATAAATTAAATATGGTAGGTAGTATGTTTTATGGGCTTGTAGGAGTAAAAGTCCAACATAATAAATAATTAAAGTTTTAATGGGCTTTGATTAAATTAATTAAACTAGTTGGACTAGCCTAATTATTTAAATTAAACTCATTAATGTTAATTATGTAATTAGATTATAATTTATTTATATATAAAACATGCAAAGTCAAACCCTACTACCACAACCAACCAAAATTCGAGAGACTCACCTCCAAAAAGAAAAAAAAATTTGGCCACTTCCTCTTGAAGGAAAATTTTGAGCCGCATCTCTCAATTTTTTTCTTCTACGCAAAATCTCTTCCACATTTACTAGTGCAATTTGGAAGAGGAACATACAATCTAGTCGTTGACTTGATAGGAGAATTTCATCGAATAAAGTTCGTAGGGAATCAACAAGAACTAATCCGTTTATATCGGATCAGTTGGTGTCCAGTGATTTATTCACCAAAGATATAACGATTCTAACATCCTATGTATGTTTTTGTTAAAATCATACGAGCGTCCAAAGCAAATCATTAAAATTAAAATCCATAAAAATTTACAAGATCTCAACTTGCAAGTTCAGTTTCGTGGAAAGATCCTCACCACCCAGCTTCATCATCGAGAGAACCTATTGTACGGCTGCGATTACATCTTCTCCAGTTTCTCGGCTCTGATCACCGGATTCGCCTTGGCTATGGCTTCCCGGCCTACACCCTTGAAATCGAAGCTGCAGTCGTGTTTCTCGGGGTAACTGTGGGTCCCACAGAAGGTGATCCCACACCTACACCTGAACCCCGCCAACCTCACCTTCTTGCTGCAAGAAAAGCATCTGTTCATCGGAGGCTGAGACTGAGGAGCCGCCGCCGTTGTAACCTCCCTGATTCCCTCCTCCGCCGCCGCCGCGGAAGGACTCTTCTGCACCCACGCCACAGGCGGTGAAGGCGTAGAAGTTAAAGAGGTCGAGAATATCAGAGAAGAATCCCCTGATTTCTTGAGACAAAGGTAGCCGTAACATTTGGAGCACATATTTTTCGTGGCGGGGCTCCCGAAGAACCCGCAATTATTGACGCACATCCTGTGGCCTTCCGGCGCCTGGAATCCATGCTCTTCTGCCATGATTCTCTCCTGATTTGTTTCCTGTAATAAACCCTTTAAAAAGGCTCGAATATTTTCGAAGATATATTCGCGTAGCGAAATCTATATAGGAGGAGATGCGTCGGGGGAGAGGGAATTGGAGTGGCGGAAGGATCAAAGAAGTTGGAAGAAAGATACAATATGGAGAAAAAATAAAAAATGAGATAATAAATTAGCCGCGAGGGGTGGAGGAGGGCACAGCCTGGATCGCCATTATTTTATTTTATTTTATTTTATTTTATTCTATATTTTGCATCTCACCAGCTATTGCAAGTCTTTCATCCGAAACTCCATCATTTCTTTCCTTGATTTTATTCTTTCAGCAATTTATTTTTCTTTTACAAAAACTTATAAGAGAATGTTTCACTTGTCAATTTTGTGAAGTGAAATTTTGATTTAATCTGATCTAAAAAAATATTATTTTTTATGTCAAAATATTACTTTTAACTGAAATTATAGACTTGATCGATCCGTTTGATACCTATTATGTTAGATGTTAATCACAAGGGAAAAAATTCAAATTACAAGAATTATTTTGTAATAAGTTAATCTATTTCGGGTTTTTTCCATTTAAGTAGTCAAAGTTTGATATTTAATAAGTATTTGATAATATTGACATGTTAGTGATAATTGTTAGAGTAGATGTCCTGCAAACCAACGGTTGGCTAGATAATTTATTGACTCGAGTGTAATAAACAATCTTTATTTTAATATAATATTACTTTTTATGATCTTGTTTTACTTTATCTGTATACCATGCAATCCGTATAGATAAAGTCTTTGATTATACTTTAATACAAATGAATCGTATTTCGATGTTGAGATTCATTTGTAAACAATGTATAATCAAAATTCGTTCCTAGTCGATTCAACCGCCTAAAACATGGATAAAGGCACTTGAGCTCGAGACTAACATCTGTGATGTGTACCGCGTTTCTTAATAAGGGCATAGAGATGTCCAAACATGCAGATGTGTAGTCATATGATGATTATACCAAACAACCCTCCCTCGGACTTTCCAAGTGGTTATAATTCATCGAGAGGATAAGTCTGTGGTTATGATGGTACATCATTAGCCCTTACGAACTGGGACAACACTGAGGCTCTATATGCTAGGGCTGTGCTTTGACTCGTTTACCGATTCCAGGAGAGTCATTAAGTGGCGTGATTGGGTACAGTTGCGACACATGTAGGAGCCAATTCATTGTAGTCGGGAATTCACCGCTCACCTACGTGTGTGGATATCCTATGTGATATGATGAAATAATAGTGCATGAAATCTCTAGCCAGAGTATGAGATGTACGTTAGAGAACGAGTTCTCCAATTTTGCATGTGATGCCATTATTTATTCTCAAAGATGTGTCACATAGTAATCGAATTCTTATGCAACCCTCGATGAACTAATGATTGCATAT
This sequence comes from Primulina eburnea, assembly GCF_022965805.1. Taxonomy (NCBI): domain Eukaryota; kingdom Viridiplantae; phylum Streptophyta; class Magnoliopsida; order Lamiales; family Gesneriaceae; genus Primulina; species Primulina eburnea. Next base: position 13,567,190 of record NC_133117.1, read on the forward strand.
TCAATCGTGATATATGAGATGAATGGACCGTACTGTACGTTAATCATAAGCGACCGGTTCTTACATGCACTATCAGTGATACCTAGGGAGTCATGGAGCGATGCTACTAGACTCTCTTACCATGATTCGATGGGTTTAATCAGAAAATAGTTTTTGACATTCTCATGATCAATTGTTGGTGCATGGAATGTGGCAAATTAGGGTAAGCCCGAATAAAGGATCATCTCCTGAATCACAAAGAGTTTTGAACTCGCGATTAGTTGTATCCCTGAACTATCGAGGGTCACACAAGCACTGGTTTACTTGTTTCCGTTGAGAAAATAAATTCAATGAGTTGAATCTATAAGAAATAAGTTTGATATGATCAATCAAGAAATTTATAAACAAAATTTATAAAAGCTTATAGAAATTTTAAGAATATGACTATAAGACAGTCAAAGGAGTATACGTGCCTTATTTAGACATTGGTGATCTCGAAATTAAAGTGTGCGTCATAATAACAAACAAGTTGAAATTGTCACATCGATGATATTTGATCACCGATCGAGATTATGATGAGATTAATGTAATGGGAGCATGGGCTTGTAAGAGTATAAGATCATCATGCTAATTTATTAAACTTCAAATAGACTTTAATAATTAAATTATATTTTAATTGAGTAAAAATATAACCCATTAAGTTTTAATAAAATATGATATTCATTTAGGCAATATGAAAATATTCGTGATACCATAATTTCAAAAACCTTGCACACAAAGCAAAATAAATTAATGCATGATATTGTGGAAAAGATATATGCATAAAGTCGAGATCGGTCTTGGATATGGAATGAAATTAGAAGCTATAATTAACTTAATTAATATGATTAATTAAGTTAGGGATGGATAAGAAAAATAATTAGGATTTTATTATTCTTATTGCACAAGGATTTTCATTCGAGATTTACCAAGATTTGCATTCCTAAAGAATCTTTCATTAACTTAATTAATTCAATTAATTTATTAAAATTAATGATTAGTATTAAAATAGAATTTTTCCTAATTCTTAATAGAGAGCATGCATTCGGTGCGTTTTTTTCTTGAGACGAGAATTGCTGAGCTCTCGAAATTCCTTTCTTTGTTGCAAGAAGTTTTCGGCAATCCTAATTATAGAATGAAGTCGATTTCTTCTTCGTATTCTATCTCTACGCAAAATATCTTCTAATTTTCTAGTGCAAATTAGAAGAGGAACAAATAATCCGGTCGTGGACCAGATTCGAAAATCGAAAAACGTTTTTAGAGATTTACAACAAGAGCTATGTCCACTAATACCAGAGTAGTTGGTGCAAAGTGAATATGTACTTAAGGTATATTTCTGTACTCCCTGTGAATATTTATTTAAATTAAACCATCCGAGTGTCCAAATATTTTGAACGTCAAAATAAAATTTTAAAACTTTTGCTGCGATTTGAGCACGAGAAAACCGAGATCCTAACAATAATAGGAGATATGTCAATATATTAGCACTGGCGAAAAACAAAATTATTGCATTAATGCTAATTTTGAGCAGTAAGAAAATTAAAACTTAAAATAAAGCACGCAAAGGAGCTGCCTGAAAATTTTCAGGTAGCATGGTCTGGGCTTATTGTTATCCCCGCGAGAGTAGCACTTCCGGGAAAATCTAGGCAGCGTGGACATCGCTAGGGCTATTTTTGGTTGTCCCAACACGTGGTACACTGCCTGGATTTCCCAAGAAGTAAAGGGCAATTTGTCCGCCCTAGCACGCGAGATACTGTTTCGTGAACCAATATATCAGTATTCAATTTTTCAAAGCATCATACACAACAAAAATTATATAAAAAAGGCTTGCACATATATTGTTATAACTTTATACTATAATTATATAAGTTGCATACATATCTTCTTTTTATGTAAAGGAATCAAAGTCTTTGTAGTTCGCTTACCTTTGCATACATACTTTTAGGAATGATGTTGCTCAATCAGTCAAATTTTTCTCCTGTCTTTGTTCCACATATTTGCTCAGTTTCATCTTGGTCTTTTGATCACTTTTAACTTCTTATGTTCGGGTAACAAATTCTAACCAATCATTGAGAAACACATTGTGATTACAAAATTTTCGGCCTTAAGTTATATCGTCTAACACTTAATGTATCCTCCGATACTAAAAGTTTTTTCCACTACTATCGTTGAAATGGGGCAATCTAGAATTTATTTTTTATAGAAAAAATTGGATATATTTGTGACCGCCATCTCAATATGTTGAAAGTTTTCTCATCTGCATTACTAAAATCTAAAGTAGTAGTAAAATAATTCTAAAGTTCATAACTGAAACTTGATGATTCTCGTGGATGTTTAGACCATTATTTTAATAAAATTTGTGTTTTAATAAGTTTAGAAGTGATAATACTAATGGATTGCGGTTCATGTGGAACAATTTGTACACCATATTGTGTGTTATATATATATTATAAATATCATATAAATGAGTTTTAATAATAAACAAAATCAATGAGGTAAATGAAATTGTTTTCGTAATAGGATCTAAAAAATCATCATATAAGTTAGTATTTCTTGTAAATCATCTATTTTTAATCTATGAACTAAAACAAAATACAATAAAATGTTTCAAGAATTTCTAAAACATATGTTTTTATTTTCCATTTAGCTTTCGTGAAATAAATACATTGAAATAAAAAATCTTCACTAGATTGAATATGTTAAGTAAAAATATATACAATATTGCAACAATTTGTTAAAACTAAATGATAAGTAGAATAATAAACACCGGATAATTAGTTAATACCATCATTAAAGACTTTTAAAATTTCACAAATACTAGTGCTTATGTTCCATTGATTTGCAAACAAATAATATCACGAGCTTGAACATGTTAATGAAAAATAAACATAATAAATCTTTATATTGAAAACAAATATAATAACTATTTATATGTTGAATTCCAATGTGTTGTAACATCCCGTGCAAACCGTTTAGGCCTCATACCATTAATTGTGAAAAATATTCACCATTGTTTCCTAACTTGAGGATATGTGTTAGGATCGGTTAATATGAATGATGTGTTTGGTTCTGAAATTTTGTATGTCAATATCCATTAGTTAAATGATAATAGTAGTCTGGAAACAAACTGAATGATAGATTAAATATTTTGGCAAAACTATCGTGATAACAAAATGAAGAAAATAATGAACATAAAGAGTTTTTGAAACGACCCTTGTAAGATCTCGGAAATTCGAACTACGTAACACTACTGCATGCGATATAGGGTTTTTATTTAAAATATGTGTTTAATGATTTTATGCGTTTAATGCATGAATATTGCATGGATAAGTGTTTATTTCATGATTACTTTAATTTTTCACGCATTAGAAGTTATATTTCGCGCTCGAACGAGGAACGAAGACCGGGTGATGGATCAGTTCGGGCACTTTTAAGGTGCTTCAAACACAATATTCTCAATGAGCTGCAATAGCTCGTGTTCTAAGAATGTAAACACCGATGAATTAAATCGAGTTTGGTTTTAAACCAAGCGAAAAATAATCGAAATTATCATTTGTTAAGAAAGCTAATCAGTTTAAAGTTTTTAACTTGTGTAAAATAATATAAGCGGAATCAGTCCTTGAACATATCAGTTCAGTTATGGTGAGAACTGAATTGATAACTGCTCGAACTGATCAAATCAGTTTTAAAACAACAGTTAATAGTTAATAACAGAAAATATTTTTATGGATGTTCGGAGACTTCAACTGCTCTTACGTCACTCATTCTAACTGAAACGTCCCATGTTCTTTTGAATTAAAATGTACTAGATTTTTTTTTTTCGGTCCTTGAAAAATATTTTAATAAAATATTTTTGTCCATGACCTAGAACATTCTCTAGCTAGCATTTGAAAATCAATTGCAATCTTCATAAAATAAAATAATCGCATGAGTTACCAAACCTAAAACGCAATAATCGTGAAACGTATTTTCCTATCCAAAACCACTCTAAAGCATAAATAAATGGTTTTAAAAATCTTTTAACGTGAAATCATAATCCATAATCATGAGTGCGGAAAAACAGTAGAAGCGCTGGTCCTCGGGTTGTGTGCACCTTCAGTCCAGTCATCTCATGCGTCAAGTCCTCCCTCAACCTCACCTGCATCCAACACACCTAGTGAGTCTAAAGACTCAACACACAAAATCTTTGTAACGAGTAATACATGTATAAAATCACATGCAACAGTGAAATTACATGTACTTAAAATAACATTTCTCCAAAACCACTCTAAAGCATAAATAAATGGTTTTAAAAATCTTTTAACGTGAAATCATAATCCATAATCATGAGTGCGGAAAATCAGTAGAAGCGCTGGTCCTCGGGTTGTGTGCACCTTCAGTCCAGTCATCTCATGCGTCAAGTCCTCCCTCAACCTCACCTGCACAGATTTGTGCACTTTCTCGGGTGGGAGTCCTTGCTTGAAAGGACTCCTCCCTGCCGTTCCAGACCGAGCCCTAGCATGGCTAGGGTCCTCCCCCTGACACCACCTGACCCTAGGTTAGCCATGAACCACATCCCAGGCCAGCCCTCCGTTCAAATCATGGGACCCGAAACCTTAAAGTTCATGACAGCAAACAAGTTTCCGAAGACAGCTTGCGGTGTAACGTTTTGGGTGTGTTTAGGACTCTCTAAATTCGTGTAAAAACCTCTCTCGATCATGTTCTAACGTCATGGACAAAAATATTTTATTAAAATATTTTTCAAGGACCGAAAAAAAAAAAAAAAATCTAGTACATTTTAATTCAAAAGAACATGGGACGTTTCACTAACACCTTGGGTAGGTTCCACTAGAAGACTTTGATTTATACAACATCTTGTACAAACTCAATCATCTTAGGACTTATAGTTGGGACATCGTATTCTCATACCCAAGACGCAGCGGGAGTTTAAAAGTTTTGTTCTTCGGTGTCATATGTTTAGAAACATTCATAGGGTGTTCTAAGAATTTTATTTTTGCGTTCTTAACGCTTGGATTTCAAACTATTATATTGTTTAGGAAGATATAGCCCTTCTTGTAAATCCCTTCTAACGGCTCTTCTCCTTTAATCGCCTAATTAGGTCCACGATCGAAAACTATCTTCCTCGATTGGTTTGCACTAAAAAATCCAAACGATTTATGCGTTGAGAATATAGCCTCCGAATTTCCAAAATCTGGAGACAAAGCAGCGCGGCGGTGTAAGAAGGGAAGTGGCCGAAACTTTCAAAAACAATTTGTTAAGTGGCCGTGAGTTCCAAGAATTCATAACCATGGATTTTGCTTAATTAATTCTTAATCAATCATTAACAAATATCATTGATTCTTAATCAATAATTTAGCAATTCTATTTTGCTTTTTGTTGCAAAATTTCTTCCAAAATTTCAAGGGGTGGCCGTGGGTTTCTTTGTAATTGGAAAGGAATTTTTGTGAAAAATTGTGGTATTCAATTATAAGTCCTAGCGCTGTATGTGTAGAGATTACTCCTAATTCTGTTACGAGTCTCTCTCCCACAAGGATTCTAATAATTTTATTATATTAAAACTCTCATAATATAATGTATTTATTAACCTTTAATAATACATGATATAATAATATCATATAAACATATTTTATGTCACAATATAAAATATATACATGTATATATATTAAATTAAATAACAATTATTTAGTTTATAAACTAACTCCTTAGTTAATTTGATTCTAAACACTTCTCGAATATTTATGTGAATTTGTGCATGTTAGTAGTCACCACTACTAGCACAATCATTTAATTATTAAATTCTCAATTCACTAAATAAATGATTTCGAACTCATCATAACCCCGATCGACGGTCCGAGAGAGTCAATGTATCAAGGATACAAGACTCGTTCATATAATGAAAATCAAAAATTTCGAAAATCAAAATTTTCAACTACCATATTGCGCAGCTGCAAGTTTTAGTAAACTCTTTTACAAAACAGACAGTTCCACTCTAATTCCTTATTTAGCAACCATGCTAACTTCCATTTCTTTCATCTATGGAATCAGTGGAGTTTATGAGCTTCTTTTTTGATCTTCATCAAACTATAGTGGCCAAGTTCGAAATCCTTGAATTTTACTATCTCAACGGGAACATAGAATATGATATTTGTGTGACCCTCAATGATTCAGGGATACAGCTAGCCCTGGGTTCACATATTCATGTGATTCAAAATAACATTTATTCTTATTCAGGCTTACCATAGTTAGCCCCATTTTTTTTTTATCAACACCTTGATCAAGAATGTCAGAACTCATTTCTGATTGCATTCATCAGATCATGGTAAGAGCATCTAGTAGCATCGCCCTATGATCCCCTAGGTATCACTCATAGTACCTGCAATAACATTTAGTCATTGTTAGCGTTTAGTACGGTCCCTTCAACACATATATCCCGATCGAATCTGCAATCATGGGTATATTGAGAGTTATATATGAATTCAATAATGATGAAATTTATCTTTGAGTACTAATAGTGGCATGATATGTGCAACTAGGAAAACACCTTTCCCTAAAGCACATTTCTTGCTCCGGCAGAGACTCCTTGTACTATTAACTCATCCGATCACATATATCTTCACCCGTAGGCGAACGGTAAATCCCCGACTACAATGCATTTTCTCCTACGTATTTCGAAACTACACCAAACCTCACCACCTGATGACCCTCAATGGAGTCGGTAAACGATCAAAGTTCATGCTAGTACGTATAGCCTCTACATTGTCTCGGGTCAAAGGACTAATGGTGTACAACCATAACTACGGACTATTTTACTCAATAAGTGAGAACCACTTGGATAGTCCGAGGGATGGTTTTTCAGTACATCATCATATGATGTGGGGACCCGGACGCTAATCATGTTCTTAATCATCATTGGGACTAATTAGTTAATTATAATAAACTGTAGAACCCGTAAATCAGTAGACGTATAAGCCATGCATAATTCTAGATTTTTAAATTTAATTGACTTCATTGCATGATTTTTTTAAATGCATTTCTTTGAAGTTAATTATTTTATTATTTCAGCTCAGTAATTGATTTTTAGCATTTCAGTTATTTCAGTGAGGCCGGACCGGAGTTGGAGTATAGAGATAAATTTAAGATTTGAGAAATATTTCCAGGATTTAATTTAGCTAGCAAGTAAGTTAATTTAAGTTAAAAAGGAGGTTTGAGGATATATTTTAATTATTTGAGGCGAGTAGAAAAATTAGTTCATTTAAGCTCTTAATTAAGGGATTAGTTCACTAAATGAATTAAAAGATTAGTGAGGCTTTTAAAGGTTATTAATTTATTAGATAATCAACTTCTCCCCTTCATTTTTATTATAAATTTCGGCCACCCCATAGTTGCTAGAAGATTCATTGCCAACTCATCACTTTGACCTCTTCTTGGTATTTAATTAATAGGATAATCCCTCCAATTTTGTTTAGCTCCAATTAATTAAATAATTAACATTATCCTAGTCTAATAAGCTCAAGAAATCGGCCACACCTCATTCTAGATCCCTCCACCAACATTTGATAGCAACAAGAATTCAAAATTCAAAATTGAGAAGACTTGGTCTCCCCCTTTCTATCCCTTTTATTATGGATCTCCCCTCACTATCTAGAACCACCTTCTCCCCTCTCCATGACCGAAAAACAGCAGCCTTTTCAATGCAAAAACCGTGAGGCATAGCTAGAGATTAAGGGAGAAAAATCGAGAACTAGAAGGATCAAGAGAAGCCACTCCGTCTCCGTACCGCGTCGTCGTCTCTTCATTCGTTTTTCATTAAAACGAAACCAAGGCATGTCTAGATTCTTTCAAACCTCAATCAAGCCATAGTAGTAATTTTTGTTACATCAAAGTCACGATTTTACAGCATGAAAACCGAGATTTTTGGACAGCAAGGTGCTGAAATTTTCTGCACAGATTTTTCCTTCCTTGTGCTCTTCACGGTTTTGCTTGTTTGTGTGTGTCCAGGTGATTGGCTCGACTCCAGGCTCCCAGGGCGACTTATATACATATAGTAGGATGCATTAGGACCATGTTGGTCCATTAAAACCAGCCCCAAGCATGCTAGAAACTCGAAATGACAGCAGCACTCCCCACTGCCCCTTTTTGTGTCTCGAAAATCTGATATGCGGTCATGGGAAGGGATCCGACCTTGGCTGCCCTAAGGGCCTATAGCCAGGGTTAGATCACCCCCTATCATGTCTAAGACGTGACTAAGACGCCCTTTTGGTGGCTTGGTCCATGGTGTATCGGTTTTAAAATAACAAGCAAGAACAGCCCCCCTCTCGGCCCTTTGGTTTCTTTGTGACAGCACATGTGTAGTTCGTTTTTGGTGGCATGGTGTGGATCTGGTTTGGCCTATGGCCCTTAGCCACGGTTCATACCATACCCCTAGATGTCTAGATTGTGCCATGGTCAATTGAATGACCACCGGAACGATCCATGACAGCAAAACAAGAACAAGAGCCCGACGTGCAGATTTTTGTTCTCGGGTAGGAATTGTCGGTTAGTTGCTGGAATGTGCGAATCTTGGCTGGCCTAGGGCCCTTAGCCATGGTTCAAATCATTCCTTGGGACGTTGGTAAGAGTCTCTGGTCTGTGGTTCACGCCCCTAATGGCCGATAGTCTCGAAACCAGCGCAAGTCTTGTAGTGAGCAGCTGCTGGAATTTACAGCAAGTTGCTGTGTCGGTGCGAAGGCTCGTTCGAGTTCTCGGTCGGCTTTTAGCCTATGGCCTTGGACTTGACAGTGCCCCATTGAGTTGGGAAGGTCATGGTTTTGACCGTTTGTCATTCGGATCATTTTTGAGGTCGTACGAGAATTTAAGGTGCGATGTGCCAAATTGACTCTCGAAAGAGCGTTTCGTGTTTTGGCCTCCATTTCACCTAGATTTCGACCCTAATCATTTTAGGAGCATTATTTCAGTATTTTTAGCGTATTTTAATCATGAATAGATGACGGTTCAGTGTTGGTTCGGGTTTGGTTCAGAGTCATGATTAAATACGAAGTCACTAGGCGTCATAGTCGCATCTTTTGTACGTAAATTTCATAGTTGTGCAAGTTTTAGCATTTGCATATTTTTCATAGCACAGTTAGGTTGCAGCGAGCCTGGGGACGATCCAATCCAATCTAGTTGGTAAAATATACAGGAATTTTCATTATGCCAGTTAATTATTTTACGTGCATTAAATATAAAAATGATATTTTTGAGATTTATGCGATATGGCTTGTGGTTCATTCACTATGTGGGAGTGATATTTTATACGGTCGCCAGTGACCGCTCAGTTCAGTTTGGTACCACCCGGTCGCCAGTGAACGGTCAGATCAGTTTCAGTTTCAGCCTCCCCGGTAGCCAGTTACCGACCAGTTTCAGCTTAGAGCAGTGGCCACAGGCGTAAAACATAATCTCAACAGAAAATTTTACCAGTTATTTCAGTACAGGCTCCAAGGAGCAAATATTTTTACTGTGATTATCAGTTCAGTTATGCACGTATTATAATTGCTCAGTACAGATTAATTTCAGCATGCCTCATGACATGATATTTTATCTCATGCACATTTTACTTCAGTTTTTACTCGTTACCTGCGATATATGCATGCTGAGTCTTTAGGCTCACTAGACTTGATTGTTGTAGGTACTGATGAGGCCAGGGCCGAGGGCGGGGATCAGTGAGCCAGCTTGGGTCGGCAGTAGTGGCACCCGAGGACCTCAGTGCAGCAGTTGTTATTTTATTTCGAAACAATTTTTATCAGTCATTGGAAAATTTTCAATTGTTATTGTTGGCAAAACTTTATTTTTCTTCCGCTGATATTATTTTAAACATTGAACTTGATTCATCAGTCGATTTTATGAATGAGGCCATTTAAGTTCTTTTAAAAAGAAAATTTTTAATTTTCCGCAAATTTGAAAGCAAGAAGTTTTAGGGCCTTTACAATTGGTATCAGAGCGGTGGTTCTGTATAGGGTTACACTACTACTGACCGCGAGAAGCTCACGAAGCCACGTCTTCGGTCTGCAAGTTTTCAGTTCAGCATTTTGTTCAGCATTTTATTTAAAGCATGAATTATTTTGTCAGCATGCTTCCAGATTTTCAGTATTTCAGTGTTCCGTTATAATAAATTATGGAATTATGCATGTTAGTTACGTACGGGTTATGTATGGAATAGTATGCCCCCTAGACTTCAAGTAGGACGCCCGAGAGGTGGTGGCGAGCACTGCCGCGAGGACGATGACGACCAGAGACAAGAGAGGCAGACACCTCCACCTCCTCCTCCTCCTCCTCCACCGCCCCCACCGGACATGAGTGCCCAGATGCTAGCTGGGATGACACAGTTCTTCGCACAGTTTGCGGGGAACAATGCTGTGGTGACTAGGCCGACAGGGCCCGAGGCTGTTTACGAGCGATTTATGAAGATGCGTCCAAAGGAGTTTTCTGGGACTTCTGACCCCATGGTTGCCGAGGGATGGATCAAATCTCTCGAGGTCATTTTCGTGTTTATGGAGCTAGGAGACGCAGACCGAGTCCGGTGTGCCACCTATCTGTTCACTGGAGACGCCCGCTTATGGTGGGAAGGAGCGTCGGTAGCCCTGACTTTGGCTACACTTTCTTGGACCCGCTTTACGGAGGTTTTCTACTCCAAGTATTTTGCTGAGGAGGTTCGCACCAGGCTGACCACCGAGTTCATGAGTCTGAGGCAAGGAGATATGACGGTTACGGAGTTCATCCGTAAGTTCGATAGGGGCTGCCACTTTGTGCCCCTGATAGCGAATGATGCCAGAGCCAAGCTGATGCACTTCATGGTGGGTTTACGGCCGATCTTGCGCTGGGATGTTAGGGTATCTGACCCTGCTACTTATGAGATTGCCGTCTCCAAGGCCCTAGCCGCAGAGCAGGATCTGCGGGATGTCAAGAGGGATCGCCAGGGCAAGCGACCAGTCCAGGCACCGCACCGCCCTCCTCCTCATCAGCATCAGCAGCAGAATAAGAGGCCTTTTCATGGACCGCCTAGGAACCGAGGCCAGCAGCAGCAGCAGCAGCAGCGGGGACGCCCAGCCCGAGGACTCGGGAGCACCCATTCTGCCCCAGGTGCTCACATCGCCATCCTGGAGCGTGTATGGCTGGCTCAAGAAAGTGTTTTAAGTGTGGCAGTACAGACCACATGTTGCTGCAGTGCCTTCAGAGGAATCTGCCTACTCAGGGCAGAGTTTTCGCTCTCCATGCCGCGGAAACCAACCCGGAGACCATGTTATTGACAGGAAGAATTTTCATAGCTGGCAAAGCTACCAAGGCCTTGATAGATTCAGGGGCCACTCACTCGTTCATTTCGGAGATCTTCGCAAACTTTCTGAAGATCAAGATCATTGGGCTAGACATAACCTTTTCAGTAGTGTTGCCGTCAGGCGAGGAGATGGCAGCCACCAATGTTATCCGAGATATAGACCTTGAGCTGCACGGTAAGCTTGTATATGCAGATCTGATTGTGCTACCGATGCCGGAATTTGACATCATCCTAGGTATGGACTGGCTACTGAAGAACAGAGTATTGATCGACTTCCAGCGGAGATCTGTTCTTGTCCGACCGCCTGGAATGGAGCAGTTCGTATTTGAGCCGGACAGGTACTTTTCGTTACCGCGCATTATTCCATATGTTCAGGCTAGGAAGCTCATGCATAGAGGGTGTCGGGCATTTCTAGCGACCTTTTTATCTGTCCCCGAGGAACCCAGCAAGTCAGCCTCAGATGTTCCGATCGTCAGAGATTTCTTAGACGTTTTTCCCGAGGACGTCTCTGGTATGCCACCTGAGAGAGAAGTGGAGTTTTCCATTGAGCTGATGCCAGGTACGGTTCTGATATCCAAAGCGCCGACAGAGATGGCAGAGCTTAAGAAGCAGATTCAGGAACTTCTCGACAAGGAGTTCATTCGCCCGAGCTTTTCACCATGGGGCGCGCCAGTCTTGTTTGTTAAGAAGAAGAATGGCTCTATGAGGCTTTGCATTGACTACCGGGAGTTGAACAGGGTTACAGTTAAGAACAAATACCCACTGCCGAGGATTGAGGATCTGTTTGACCAGTTGCAGAGAGCTTCAATTTTCTCCAAGATTGATCTGCGTTCTGGTTATCATCAGTTGAGAGTGAGAGATGCTGATGTCTCGAAGACAGCTTTCAGGACTCGTTATGGTCACTACGAGTTCCTTGTGATTCCGTTCGGTCTGACGAATGCGCCAGCGATCTTCATGGATCTCATGAATCGCGTATTTCAGCCATACCTCGACCAGTTTGTGATAGTGTTCATAGATGACATACTCGTCTACTCCAAGAGTCGAGAGGAGCACAGCAGGCATCTGACCACAGTGTTGCAGACATTGCAGAAGCACAAATTATTCGCAAAGTTCAGTAAATGCGAATTCTGGTTAGAGAAGGTGGCGTTCTTGGGCCACATTGTTTCTAGCAGTGGCATTGAGGTAGACCCGGCGAAAGTTGCAGCAGTCAGAGATTGGGTTGTGCCTCAGAATGCATCCGAGATCCGTAGTTTTCTTGGGCTGGCAGGATACTACAGGAAGTTCATTCAGGGATTCTCCTCAATTGCCGTTCCACTCACAGCACTGACAAAGAAGAATGTGAAGTTTGTGTGGAGCGATGACTGTCAGAAGAGCTTCGATACTTTGAAGCAAGCTCTTATTTCAGCACCAGTTTTGGCCACACCGTCAGGACCTGGCGAGTTTGTTCTGTATACCGATGCTTCGAAGCTCGGTCTTGGCGCAGTATTGATGCAGCATGGGAGAGTGATAGCTTATGCTTCTCGACAGTTGAAAATCCACGAGAAGAACTACCCTACCCATGATCTGGAGTTAGCAGCCGTAGTTTTTGCTTTGAAGATTTGGAGGCACTATCTGTATGGAGAAAAATGCCAGATCTTTACCGACCACAAGAGCCTCAAGTATTTCTTTACGCAGAAGGAGCTGAACATGCGTTAGAGGCGTTGGTTGGAGCTTGTGAAAGACTACGATTGTGACATTAGCTACCACCCGGGTAAAGCTAATGTAGTTGCGGATGCTTTGAGCAGGAAAGTCGCAGTGATGGCTCATTTGACGATGCAGAAACCTCTTCAGCTTGAGATGCAGAGGTTTGATCTTGAGACTTATCCTCGAGGTAGAGTTCCTCGTTTATCTACCTTGACCATTCAGTCTTCCCTTTTGGACCGTATTCGCAGTAGGCAGTCCGCATATGAGCAGTTGGCACAGTGGAATAAGAGAGATGAAGCCAAGGGCAGTGTCTTGTATACAGTCAGCGACGGTATTGTGAGATACCGAGACAGGATATGGGTTCCTAGTAGTGATACTATCCGAGCAGACATCTTATCAGAGGCCCATACGTCCCCGTACTCCATTCACCCTGGGAGTACGAAGATGTACAAGGACCTGCAGCTATTGTATTGGTGGCCGGGTATGAAGAAGGACATTAGACGGTTTGTGTCCGAGTGTCTGACCTGTCAGTTAGTGAAGGCTGAGCATCAGAGACCAGCAGGTTTGCTCAAGCCTCTTCCTATTCCTGAGTAGAAGTGGGAGAACGTCACCATGGATTTTGTGACTGGTTTGCCGAGGTCAGCCAGGGGATCGAATGCCATTTGGGTGATTGTAGATCGTCTTGCCAAATCAGCGCACTTCTTGCCTATTAAGACGACATTCACCATGATTCAGTATGCAGAGCTGTATAACCGGGAGATAGTCCGACTTCATGGTGTTCCAGTTTCGATCGTATCCGACAGAGACCCCAGATTCACTTCCTCATTTTGGAAGAGTTTGCATTCGACTTTGGGTACGAAGTTGCTGTTTAGCAAAGCTTTCCATCCGCAGACAGATGGGCAGTCGGAGCGAGTTATTCAGATTTTGGAGGTTCTTCTTCGCGCTTGCGTCATTGATTTCTCTGGGAGTTGGGAGTCGAACTTACCATTGGTAGAGTTCACCTATAACAACAGTTTCCAGTCGTCTATAGGTATGGCTCCGTATGAAGCACTGTATGGCCGCAAGTGTAGATCTCCTGTTCATTGGGATGAAGTAGGAGAGAGAGCAGAGTTGGGTCCAGAGATTGTTCAGCAGGCAGCAGAGGTAGTAGTCAAGATCCGTGATAGGATGAGGACTGCTCAGAGCAGACAGAAGAGTTATGCCGATCAGAGAAGGAGAGATTTAGAGTTTGCAGTGGGTGATCATGTCTTTGTCAAAGTGGCACCTATGAAGGGTGTCATGAGATTTGGGAAGAAAGGGAAGCTCAGTCCAAGATTCATTGGACCGTTTGAGATCCTTGACAGAGTTGGGACGTTTGCTTATCGTGTGGCTCTTCTGCCGAATCTGGCTGGAGTACACAATGTCTTTCACGTCTCCATGCTGAGAAAGTACATGGCGAACCCTTCGCATGTGCTGAATTTCGAGCCGTTGCAGCTTACTCCGAACTTATCTTATGAGGAGAGACCCGTGCAGATCCTAGACAGACAGGAGAAGAAGCTTCGGAACTAGCTGGTTAAGCGAGTCAAAGTCAAATGGCTTAACCATTCTGAGGAGGAAGCTACGTGGGAGTCTGAGTCAGAGATGAGAGAGCGTTACCCCGAGTTATTCGGTGAGTTCTAATTTCGAGGACGAAATTTATTTTAAGGGGGGAAGGATTGTAGAACCCGTAAATCAGTAGACGTATAAGCCATGCATAATTCTAGATTTTTAAATTTAATTGACTTCATTGCATGATTTTTTTAAATGCATTTCTTTGAAGTTAATTATTTTATTATTTCAGCTCAGTAATTGATTTTTAGCATTTCAGTTATTTCAATGAGGCCGGACCGGAGTTGGAGTTTAGAGATAAATTTAAGATTTGAGAAATATTTCCAGGATTTAATTTAGCTAGCAAGTAAGTTAATTTAAGTTAAAAAGGAGGTTTGAGGATATATTTTAATTATTTGAGGCGAGTAGAAAAATTAGTTCATTTAAGCTCTTAATTAAGGGATTAGTTCACTAAATGAATTAAAAGATTAGTGAGGCTTTTAAAGGTTATTAATTTATTAGATAATCAACTTCTCCCCTTCATTTTTATTATAAATTTCGGCCACCCCATAGTTGCTAGAAGATTCATTTCCAACTCATCACTTTGACCTCTTCTTGGTATTTAATTAATAGGATAATCCCTCCAATTTTGTTTAGCTCCAATTAATTAAATAATTAACATTATCCTAGTCTAATAAGCTCAAGAAATCGGCCACCTCATTCTAGATCCCTCCACCAACATTTGATAGCAACAAGAATTCAAAATTCGAAATTGAGAAGACTTGGTCTCCCCCTTTCTATCCCTTTTATTATGGATCTCCCCTCACTATCTAGAACCACCTTCTCCCCTCTCCATGACCGAAAAACAGCAGCCTTTTCAAAACCGTGAGGCATAGCTAGAGATTAAGGGAGAAAAATCGAGAACTAGAAGGATCAAGAGAAGCCACTCCGTCTCCGTACCGCGTCGTCGTCTCTTCATTCGTTTTTCATTAAAACGAAACCAAGGCATGTCTAGATTCTTTCAAACCTCAATCAAGCCATAGTAGTAATTTTTGTTACGTCAAAGTCACGATTTTACAGCATGAAAACCGAGATTTTTGGACAGCAAGGTGCTGAAATTTTCTGCACAGATTTTTCCTTCCTTGTGCTCTTCACGGTTTTGCTTGTTTGTGTGTGTCCAGGTGATTGGCTCGACTCCAGGCTCCCAGGGCGACTTATATACATATAGTAGGATGCATTAGGACCATGTTGGTCCATTAAAACCAGCCCCAAGCATGATAGAAACTCGAAATGACAGCAGCACTCCCCACTGCCCCTTTTTGTGTCTCGAAAATCTGATATGCGGTCATGGGAAGGGATCCGACCTTGGCTGCCCTAAGGGCCTATAGCCAGGGTTAGATCACCCCCTATCATGTCTAAGACGTGACTAAGACGCCCTTTTGGTGGCTTGGTCCATGGTGTATCGGTTTTAAAATAACAAGCAAGAACAGCCCCCCTCTCGGCCCTTTGGTTTCTTTGTGACAGCACATGTGTAGTTCGTTTTTGGTGGCATGGTGTGGATCTGGTTTGGCCTATGGCCCTTAGCCACGGTTCATACCATACCCCTAGATGTCTAGACCGTGCCATGGTCAATCGAATGACCACCGGAACGATCCATGACAGCAAAACAAGAACAAGAGCCCGACGTGCAGATTTTTGTTCTCGGGTAGGAATTGTCGGTTAGTTGCTGGAATGTGCGAATCTTGGCTGGCCTAGGGCCCTTAGCCATGGTTCAAATCATTCCTTGGGATGTTAGTAAGAGTCTCTGGTCTGTGGTTCACGCCCCTAATGGCCGATAGTCTCGAAACCAACGCAAGTCTTGTAGTGCGCAGCTGCTGGAATTTACAGCAAGTTGCTGTATCGGTGCGAAGGCTCGTTCGAGTTCTCGGTCGGCTTTTAGCCTATGGCCTTGGACTGGACAGTGTCCAATTGAGTTGGGAAGGTCATGTTTTTGACCGTTTGTCATTCGGATCATTTTTGAGGTCGTACGAGAATTTACGGTGCGATGTGCCAAATTGACTCTCGAAAGAGCGTTTCGTGTTTTGGCCTCCATTTCACCTAGATTTCGACCCTAATCATTTTAGGAGCATTATTTCAGTATTTTTAGCGTATTTTAATCATGAATAAATGACGGTTCAGTGTTGGTTCGGGTTTGGTTCAGAGTCATGATTAAATACGAAGTCATTAGGCGTCATAGTCGCATCTTTTGTACGTAAATTTCATAGTTGTGCCAGTTTTAGCATTTGCATATTTTTCATAGCACAGTTAGGTTGCAGCGAGCCTGGGGACGATCCAATCCAATCCAGTTGGTAAAATATACAGGAATTTTTTATTATGCCAGTTAATTATTTTACGTGCATTAAATATAAAAATGATATTTTTGAGATTTATGCGATATGGCTTGTGGTTCATTCACTATGTGGGAGTGATATTTTATACGGTCGCCAGTGACCGCTCAGTTCAGTTTGGTACCACCCGGTCGCCAGTGACCGGTCAGATTAGTTTCAGTTTCAGCCTCTCCGGTAGCCAGTTACCGACCAGTTTCAGCTTAGTGCAGTGGCCACAGGCGTAAAACATAATCTCAACAGAAAATTTTACCAGTTATTTCAGTACAGGCTCCAAGGAGCAAATATTTTTACTGTGATTATCAATTCAGTTATGCACGTATTATAATTGCTCAGTACAGATTAATTTCAGCATGCCTCATGACATGATATTTTATCTCATGCACATTTTACTTCAGTTTTTACTCGTTACCTGCGATATATGCATACTGAGTCTTTAGGCTCACTAGACTTGATTGTTGTAGGTACTGATGAGGCCAGGGCCGAGGGCGGGGATCAGTGAGCCAGCTTGGGTCGGCAGTAGTGGCACCCGAGGACCTCAGTGCAGCAGTTGTTATTTTATTTCGCAAACAATTTTTATCAGTCATTGGAAAATTTTCAGTTGTTATTGTTGGCAAAACTTTATTTTTCTTCCGCTGCTATTATTTTAAACATTGAACTTGATTCATCAGTCGATTTTATGAATGAGGCCATTTAAGTTCTTTTAAAAAGAAAATTTTTAATTTTCCGCAAATTTTAAAGCAAGAAGTTTTAGGGCCTTTACATAAACAGGGTCTAATTTTTTTTTTAAATGCGGAAGGTAATGGAATCAAACTCCTACACATATCAGTATAAAAGTATAAATCTGATACAATATACAATCATACACATCTCAGGTTCAACAACTAATATCAAGTGTTTAAACCTATCTCTAGTCCAAGTCCGTAGTCTCCACTCTAACTCGATCTTTCTTCACCTCTGTGACCCTGAACCTGTCCCACCTGTTGCCATGCACACATACAAAGAAGACAACAGCCGGATAACTCCGGTGAGATATAAATATCCCAGTATAAACAATGTAGTAAATGCAATCATATAAAACATATATAAAAGCATAAGCAATTATAAAAACATGCATCCAATCTGACTACATGAATCGATACAAATATGTATCTAATCTAGGACTCTTTTCTAATCTAGGGATCCCGATCTAAATTTAGACTTTGGTATGCTGTATCGAGTGTCTACAATAGACGTCGATCTACATCTAAAGCTCATCGATACACCGTAAGTCTAGAGTCTTATCGGTTCTGAGAAAGACTCGGCGGTTTTGCCCTAACTAGGCTGATCTGCCCTAGACTCGGACTCTGACTCTGCTCTAAGTCAATAGATTAACATATCAATCTGATAATCTGCAAATATCAATGCAATAAAATAAAGTATGTGATTTAGGGAAACTCAAGTCAAACCTAACTCGAGTTGTGCAATCCCGAATCAACATTTATTTATACCTTTCTTGTTGTAGCTCTGATACAATCGAAGTCTCGACTCAAAGTCTGTCACTGTTCAATCTGGCAATGACAATATCAATATGCTGTATCAATATTCTAATCAAATCACAACATCTCTGTTTTATCAAATTCTGACGGTACAACAATATAATCTTGCGATACTGATAATACTATATCAGTCTATATCAATTCCAATAATTTACAATCAACCACCGTACAAATCTGACATCAATACTAGTCAATCTCATTCTGAAATTCATAACAATTCCATATTCAGTCCGTTTCTTAATCTGAATTCGATTCTATGATATCTACTATGTCAAGAATACCATATATGAATCGTATCTGATTCTGGACATAGCATAATTTCAAATCTTAACAAAACGTAACAAAACTTATGTCCTGTAGTAGCTGTCTTTGCTAGGAACACGGTGTCGTACTCGGATTCAAGTTTGGACGGACAGATCGAAATATAAAGGCGTAAGGATTTTCCTTAAAAACTCTCTGAAGCTTCTCCTAGACTTTTGCTGGTTCTTAATTCTGAGGAATGATATATATGTATATATATATCCCACGTTGCATGCTAAAGCTACGTGTTTACTTTTCATAAATTTCAGCACCGCTCGAGCGCGACAGTCTCTGTCCAAGCACTCGGCGTGATACATCTTGGTTCTCGGGCGGTCAAAAACTACCGCCCGGGTGCCACCTCTTCTGTCCGCGACATATATTTAATGAGCACTAGCGCTCGGGCGGTCAAAAACTACCGCTCGGGCGCCAGACTCTCTGTCCCCAAGTTATGTAAATCATAAGCTTGGTCCGATTTTGTCTCGTAATGGCCCGACTATAATCACATTAGTTTAAAATCAATAATCTCAGATTAATATAATTAAAATCTCATATTAACTGAATCAAGATCTTTGCCCTTACATATGATCACACATCTGTGTGAATGGACATCTCCATGCCCTTGAAATGAAACATGGTGTTTACATCACAGATGCTAGTTCCAAGCTCGAGCTACTTTTATCCTTGTTTTAGACGGCTGATTCGACTAGGAACCTGTGTAGAATATACGGTACACTTCATAATGAGTTTCATGATCTTATGTTGCGATGTAGACCTCATGGTACCTATTATATATTCAAGGACTTTATCTACGAAGCTTGCATGGATATACAGATAAAGTATAATGCCATAATCGAATGAAATCATAAAATATTATTAAAATAAATATTGATTTATATTAGAGTGAATAAAAGCCCTAGCCACAAGATGGCTTGCCGGGAACCTACTCTCACACTTACATCACTGCCAAACTAAACTCATAGTCTAGACTGAAGACAACACCTTCCAGCCAACACTTGTTTAACGTTTATGTGTCAAATACAACATACACAAGATTATTGTCTTTGTGAAAAACTCACTCAACTTATCAGTACGCTAAATTTTCTGTATATGTGAGTGATTATGTGTGTGCGTGTCTGAGAACTAAACTATGAATACAAAACGAAAGTGTTCTCACACACTAGGAATTTTTCTTCTAGACTAAGCAGTTGGCATGCCCTATTTTCTCTTATTTTGATCTTTACACACTTGTGTGTTTTTCATACTTGTAAATTGATGATCTTGGTATGTTATTTATAGAGGCAATGAGACCTTACAACAAGACTCAACAAATATGAACGTTGTATTTTGAATCCGTTTCTCGATATTTTGTCTTGTACTTTCCGACAGCCATTCTGGAACATTTTGGCTTTAAGTACTGCTGCAACTGGTTCCTGGGATGGCTCAGGGTGTTGAGAGATATGTGAATACACATTTCCAAGTGCATTCAATTCGTTTATTATGCCGTTGCTTTTCTCATCATATTCGTGCATAGATTCTCCAATCTGCATTTTAATATTATCGAATTTTTGAACCACAACTGAAAGTTTATTCTCTTTGGTTTGCTCATTGCCTTTTCAGATCTGAGTGAACTTCTCCCAAATTTCTTTTGCTGTCTTGCACGTCTTTATTTTGTTGAAGGTGATTTTATCTAGCGTTTTGTACAAGATATCTTTAGCTAGATTGTCCAAGCTGGATTTTTATTTTGTCCACTGCTGTCCATTCTTCTCTTGGCTTCTCAATATGGTGTGGTGCGCCATCAGTTATGGCAACATCAATATTTTCTTTCAGTATTCTCATGGGTCCGTCAGCAATGACATACCACATGTCATCATCTTGTGTAACTAAATGAGCCTGCATTCTAGTCTTCCAGTCATCAAACTCTTCTCTTGAGAACATTGAAATTTTGTTGAAGGAAGACATGGTAATCAGATTTTGTAGGTAGGAATATTCATGAACAAGATTCAATAGCTCTGATACCTCTTGATAGGATCGGTTGGTAGGTGAAAGAGAGTTTAGAGGTGGGGGGGTTGAATAAACATTTGAAAATTTTACCACTTTTTCAAATAACGAGTCAGTTTAGCGATGAACTGAACTCGGGAAACTTGTTATGTCAATGAAAATCAGTTAACTAATTAAAGTGCGGAAATAAACTGACTGACAGATAGAATAAAACCTAAAATAAGAGACAAGATTTATGGATGTTCGAAGATTTCAATCACTCCTACGTAACCCCTTCTATCTAGAATATAGGATATTCACTAAAAGACTTTGATAAATACGAGACTTGACCCCTTTCAGTTTTGGACTTAACAATGCCAAACTTAAACTCTTAGTTTCAATACAGTTTAGCAGTTCTTAACTGATCTGAAACTACTTAGCACAACTGATCTCTATAAGATCGAATATTACAATGATATGTGTTTGTGTTTGTATGCTCAATGTATTGCATTGAATGCTATGAATGTATATACTGAGTGTGAGATTTTGAAATCTTTTGAATATGAACAGAAAGCTTGTGAAGAGATTTCAGCAGAATAACAACTTGTTAGTTCGGTTTGTTATATTTTCTCAGCCGCCTTCTTGGCTATTTATAGGCTTTGCTTCCAACAGTAACAATGAATGCATTTGAATTTTTTTATCCGTTGTCTGCCACGTCAATATCCTTTTGACAATCGTACAGTATAGCATTGCTGAATGTGACGTTCCCACTACATGTTGTAGTCTGTTTTTGTACAGTTTTTGTTTGATAGATGCATTCTTTAACTGATGACATGTCAAGCTGTTTTATCAATTTCACACAGCCGATAGAATTTGCTGATAGCTCTCAACTGATTGTAGTAAAGCTGACCAGTTCCAATTGATCATCTCTTCACACTAATATTCAATTAGGCAACCAATAGTTTGCGTATTTTTAGATCAGTTATTTTCAGTCTTCTAGATCAGTTTGTTCAATATTTTAACGCTCGGTTTGTCATTTGAACTCAAAACCCTGCAAGTTGCTAAACCAACTAAATCCACAGTCGAGAGAAATGGCTACAATGTTAGTTGCAGATCCAACAATCTTATCTCTTCCCACGGTAAGCTCATATAAATTTTTAAGAGGATATTTAAATCCATTTTAAATAACAATATGAAAAATATTTTAAAATATCAGCTTTCAAATGGCTTTCTTAGAACAAATAGCTCTGATACCAATTGAAGGATTGGTTCGGGAAAATTTGAAGGTACTTCAAACAGAATATTCTGAATGAGCTGCAATACCTCGTGTTCTAAGAATGTAAACACCGATGAATTAGATCGAGTTTGGTTTTAAACCAATCGGAAAATACTCAAAATAGTCCTTAAATAAAAAAAGCTAATCAATTTAAATCTTTTACTTGTGTAGACTGATTATTTTATCTACAATGAAATCGAAGATTATTTTAAGTTCAGTTGATCAGTTCATACTTTACAAGTTTTGTCAAACACAAAAAAGGGGGAAATTGTTGGAAACTTAATTTCGGTGGTTTGACAAACTAGGAGATTAATTTATAGGACTATCTGATCACGAATTGACAGTTGCCTAACTGAAGATTAAATGCCCAGTTTATTAAAGACAACTGAAATCGGCCGAACTGAATTTACAGAGTCAACTGACTGATCAGTTGGAAACTGATCAGTTGATATATTAAGTTGAGATCTTACCAGCATCTTCATATCAGTTGATCACTCAGCTGAACACGTCATCAGTTCAAAAAGACATTCAACCGACAACAGTACAAAACAGACTGCAACTTGTAGTGGAACGCCACATTTCGGAGTTTACAGTGTACGAATTTTAGAAGAATATTGACGTGGCAATCAACGGATATAAAGATTCAAATATTATTTAATGTTAACGTTGAAGAGAAGTCTATAAACAGGTGAGGAGAGCAGTTGAGAAATAACTTTTGAACAACTAAGTGATCTATCCATTCTCAAGCTTGCTGTTACTCAGCTGAACTTATAGCTCTCACTCAAGAATCAAAATCTCAATCTTATTCGATTTATCTGTAGCATTTGAGGCTACCTTTTGAGCTTACTAGCAAAAATCATTGTATTACTTATTTGATCTTAACTAGATTAGTTGTGCTAAGTCCAGCCGAGAACTGTGAGAAATTTAGTAAACTAAGAGTTTCAGTTTTGACAGTGTTAAGTCCAAACTGAAGTGGGTCTATATAAATTTTGTATTGATCAAAGTCTTTTAGTGCATATCCTATCCTTGTGATAGAATGGGTGACTTAGGAGTTATTCAATCTCCGAACATCCATAAATATTTGTGTTATTACTTCTATCATTTATTCTATCTTTCAGTTAGTTTTTTTCCGCAACTGTATTCAGTTAAACTGATTGTTATCGACTGACAAGATTCCTAGTATCAGTTTGTCACAAAATTGACTCTTCATTCGAAAAGATTACAAAAATCGTGTGTGTTTATTCAACCCCCCTTTCTAATCACATTTCAACCTTTGAACCGATCCTATCACAATGATATGTGTTTGTGTTTGTAAGCTCAATGTGTAGCCTTGAATGCTATAGAATGTATATATTGAGTGTGAGATTTTGAAATCTTTTGAATATGAACAAAAAGCTTGTAAAGAGATTTCAACAGAATAACAACATAGTAGTTCGATTTGTTGTATTTTCTCAGCCGCCTCGGCTATTTATAAGCTTTGCTTCCAAGAGTAACAATGAATGAATTTGAATCTTTTTATCCGTTGTTTTCCACGTCAATATCCTTTTGACAATCGTACACTATAGCATTGCTGAAATGCGGTGTTCCCACTACATGTTGCAGTCCGCTTTTGTACAGTTGTTGGTTTATAGATGCATTCCTTATCTGATGACATGTCTAGCCGTTTTATCAGTTTCACACAGCCAATAGAATTTGCTGATAGCTCTCAAATGATTGTAGAAAAACTGATCAGTTCCAATTGATCATCTCTGCGCACTAGTCTTCAATTAGGAAACCAATAGTTTGCGTATTTTTAGATCAGTTCCTTTCAGTCTTCTAGATGAGTTTGTTCAATCTTTTAACGCTCGATTTGTCAAAATTTCGAAATTAGGTTTCCAACAGTTTAGCTGTTCTGTTGTCAGTTGAACTCAAAACCCTGCAAGTTGCTAAACCAACTAAATCCATTGTCGAGAGAAGTGGCTACAATGTTAGTTGCAGATCCAACAATCTTATCTCTTCCCACGGTAAGCTCATATAAATTTTTTAAGAGAATTTTGAAATCAATTTTAAATAGCAATTTGAAACATATTTTTAAAAATATCAGCTTTGAAATGCACTTCTTAGAACAACTAGCTCTGATACCAATTGAATGATCGGTTCAGGCAAATTTAAAGGTACTTCAAACACAATATTGTAAATGAGCTGCAATACTTCGTGTTCTAAGAATGTAAACACCGATGAATTAGATCGAGTTTGGTTTTAAACCAAGCGGAAAATATTCGAAATAATCCATCGTTAAGAAAGCTAATCAGTTTAAATCTTTTACTTGTGTAAACTGATTAACTGATATAAGGTGAATCAGTTCTTGCATGTATCAATTCAGTTATGGTGAGAACTGAACTGATGACTTCGAACTGATCAAATCAGTTTTAAAACAATAGTTAAACTGTTAATAACACAAGATATGTTTATGGATGTTCGGAGACTTCAACTACACCTACGTCACCCCTTCTACCACCTCGGGTAGGTTCCACTAGAAGACTTTGATTTATACAACAACTTGTACAAACCCACTTAGCTTAGGACTTATACCACTGCCTAACTGAACTCCTAGTTTAGACTGAAGGAAACACCTTCTAGCCAACACTTGTTTAATGTCTATGAGTCAATGACTACATACACAAGTTTATTTTCTTTGTGCAAGACTCACTCAACTTATCACTAAACTCAATTTTCTGTATGTGTGAGTGATTGTGTTTGTGCGTGTGTGAGAACTGAACTATGAATACAAAAAAAAGTGTTTTTACTCACTGAGCATTTTGATTCTAGACTAAGAAGTTGGCATGACCTATTTTTCTCTTCTTTTGATCTTCACACACTTGTATATTGATGATCTTGTTCTGGTATTTATATAGGCAATGAGAATGTACAACAAGACTCATCAAATATGAACATTGCAGTTTGAATCCGTTCTGACCATAGCAATCGAATTCTGCACATTCTGATCAATTTTCTGTGCCTCTTTGATTCTCAATATCAGTTCTGATTCAGCTCGAATAACACACAATCTCAGAGGCTGATGATCTGTTTCAAAGGCTAATCCAGACAAACAACAATCTTCTATCAAATTCGAAACACCAATCGTTGATAAGGATAAGGAACATACCTTTCGACTCAGTTCATTTGCTGCTGCGTTGGATTTTCCAGGATAATACTTGATTTCACAATCAAAATCTTTCAGTAATTCAAGCCATCTTCGTTGTCTCATATTCAACTCGGATTGCGAAAACAGATACTTTAGTTTCTTGTGATCCGAATAAATTTCAAAATTTTTCACCATAAAGGTAATGTCGCCATATTTTCAATGCAAAGACGATGGCTGCCAATTCAAGATCATGAATTGGATAACGAGTCTCATGGGGCTTCAGCTGTATTGAGGCATAAGCGATAACATGCCCTCGCTGCATCAAAACACAACCCAATCCTTGATGATAAGCATTACAATAAACTACAAAATCACCAGTACCTGACGGGATAGTCAACACCGGAGCACTGGTCAATCTCTTCTTCAACTCAAGAAAACTGGACTCACAGTCTTCTGACCAAATAAACGGAGCATTCTTCTGAGTCAACTGAGTAATCGGTTTGGAAATGCTGGAAAAGTCTTTAATAAATCGACGGTAATATCCTGGCAAACCCATAAAACTGCGAATCTCGGGCACTGAAGTCGGTCTCGGCCAAGAAATCACTTCCTCTCAACCTTACTAGGATCAACTGATATACCATCTCCGAAATATAATGTTCCCTAGAAATACAACCTGTATCAACCAAAACTCGCATTTCGACAGTTTAGCATACAGTTTCTCAGCCATCAGAATTTTCAATACAGTTCTCAAATGTTCGGCAGGTTCAATCATATTCTTCGAGTAAATCAAAATATCATCAATTAAAATAATGACAAAATCATACAGATATCTCTGAAAGACACAGTACATCAATCCCATAAATACAGCCGGCGCATTCGTCAAACCAAATGGTATGACAATAAATTCATGGTGTCCATACCTGGTTCTAAATGCTGTGTTCGAGATATCAGAATCTCTGACTCTCAACTGATGGTATCCAGATCTTAGATCGATCTTTGAATATACAGATGAACCCTGCAACTGATCAAACAAATCATCAATACGGGGCAAATGGTATTTATTCTTTACCGTTGCTTTGTTCAGTTGTCGGTAGTCGATACAAAGTCTCATCGAACCGTCTTTCTTTCTCACAAACAGTATTGGAGCACCCCAAGGAGATGTACTCGGTCTGATATACCCCTTGGCCAGTAAATCCTCCAACTGTTCTTTTAACTCTTTCAACTCAATCGGTGCCATTCTGTACGGGGCTCTCAAAATCGGAACTGTACCTGGCATCAACTCAATGCTGAAGTCTATCTCTCGAATCGGAAGCAAACCAAGAATCTCATCTGGAAAGACATCAACAAACTCACACACCACTGGCAAATCCGCCAATGACGGACTCGATTTCAGTAAATCAACTGAATAGACAAGGAATCCCTCCGCTCCTTTCTGTAACAATCGATTCATATTCATAGCAGATATCAAAGGAATTATGGCTCGAGAACCCTTACCGTAAAATTTCAATTCATCAGCCATCTCCGGTCTGAATCTCGCAATCTTGTGGAAACAATCAACAATGTCTCTGTACTTGGTTAACATATCGATACCGATAATACAATCAAAATCAGACAACCCAAGCACAATACAATCTATCTCAATCTCATGCCCATCATACTGTAGCATACAATGTTTCACAGACTGTACTGATATCAAACCTGTCCCCAAAGGAGAAGAGACAGACACTACATCAGATAATGACTCAATAGGCAATACATGACTCAACGCAAATCGCTCAGATATGAATGTATGCGATGCACCAGTATCTATCAATACATATGCAGGGTAACCAGAAATAAAACAGTTACCTGCAACAACATCGTCTGGTGCGTCCTGAGCCTGCTCCTCAGTCAAAGAAAACACTCTGGCCTGCTGTCTAGGAGGCTGGCTAACTGTCTGGCTCCATCCTGGCCTCTGCTATGACTGAGCTGGTGCTAGCTGGAACGATTGGACTGCAAGTGGTGGCCGTCTACCAGTCTGAGCTACTGATCCAGATGACTCAGCACCATGGGATCTCTGAGCATCTCTCTGGGGACAAACTCGAGCAAAATGTCCCTGCTGTCTACAAATACGGCAACTGCCAAAAAACTCCTTGGCACTAATGCTTCCATCGACAAGTGCTGCAATAAGGTCCTGTATAACTCTGGCCCTGACCAGTCTGTCTCGAGCCACTAGAACTGGATGAACTGCTTCCAGATCTTTTGAAATGATTCCCTCTAGCTTTCAGGAATTCTTTCTTTCCACCACTACTGCTGCCACTCTCAAATCGAGGAGGTGGTTGCTATGGTCTAGGTGCTGAAGGCACAAACGAAGCTCCTCTATGTTTAATCAGACCGGCTTCGGCTCCCTTTGTTCTGTTCAAGGCATCAGTAAAGTTGTTCTATCTCCCAGTATTCACCAAAGTAAAATATTTCCGGATTCAGGCCATTAGTGAACTCATCAGCAACGGCTTCGTCATTTTCGGCCACATGTGGAGCAAATCGTTGCAGTGTAGAGAACTTGGCCACATATTCCTCAATGTTCAGCTGGCCCTGTCTCAAGTTTGCAAACTCTACTCCCTTATCCTTCCTGTAAGACACTGGAAAGAATCTCTAATAAAACTCAATTCTAAGCACATTCCAGGTGATAACTGTACCTCGATGCTCCAAGGCCTGCTTTGTTGTAATCCACCAGTTCTTTGAAACATCATGCAACTAGTGCCCATTCAGTTTCACTCTCCGCTCATCAGTGTAATCCAAGGACTCAAACAGCATCTCAATGTCGTCCAACTAACTCTCACAATCCACTGAAGTCTCAGTACCCTTCAGAGTCGGTGGATGGAACGACTGAAATCTCTTCAACAATGTCTCCATTGGTGTTGCTGTCACATCCATTGGAGGATTGGAAGTGCTACCCTGTTCTGGTACTCTTCGAGGAGGCATATCTGATTATCAAAAGAGTTAGCAACCAAATACCAAAAATCTGTTTCAGTCCTCCTCCGATCATCTTACTGCTGATCAAGAATCGGTTCTGATCAATTCTCAATAATACACATTACCATATAAAAATCAGATAATCAGGTAGAAATGTATTAAAGCAGTAAATTATGCTAGCAATCAAAATCAGGAAAGAAAACTCAATCTACCCCGCTCACTAGCTCCTATCTCAGTCTAAAGGATCTATCGCTCTGATACCACATGTTGTGGGGACCCGGACGCTAATCATCTAGTTAATCATCATTGGGACAATTAAATCAATTATAATAAACAGGGTCTAATTTTTTTTTAAATATAGTATTAAATGCGGAACGTAATGGAATTCAATCTAATATACATATCAGTATAAAAGTACATGTCTCGTACTATATACAATCATTCAAACTAAGGTTTAACAACTAAATATCAAGTGTCCAAACTATCTCTAATCAGGGTCCGTGGTCTCCACTCTAATCACGATCTCTCCTCATCTCCTCGACCCCGATCCTGTCCCACCTGTTGCCATGCGCACATACAAACACGACAACAGCCGGATAACTCCGACACTTGAAGATAAGAGTGGATTCAAAGTTCAAAGCTGGTGATCAGCCAAGGTTTTCCGCAGTATAAATCAACGAACAT
This sequence comes from Primulina eburnea, assembly GCF_022965805.1. Classification (NCBI taxonomy): domain Eukaryota; kingdom Viridiplantae; phylum Streptophyta; class Magnoliopsida; order Lamiales; family Gesneriaceae; genus Primulina; species Primulina eburnea. The sequence goes on from NC_133117.1 coordinate 13,596,000, forward strand.
GCAATCATATAATCAATATAAGGCATGAAACAAATATCAGTAATATGTATCAAAATCTGAAAACATAATCAACATAGATCTGTCAATCAGACTCATGACTCCACGTCTCAGACTAGACTCAATCCTAATCTAGGGATCCCGGTTTCCAGACGTTGGTATTCCATATAGAACATCAGTAATAGAAGAAACTTCAATTATATCCACTTCGATATAACCAAAGATCCGGTGTCTTGACCTATCCGTCATAGAATTTGGCACTTTCGCCAAAACACTATCTTGTGAAAATGTGCAATGTGCCAGTGACGATTCCATCACTATCGGCACTTATGTCACAAGATCACTCGTCTAATACTAGTCTAATACATGCTTTCTATAAATCAATAGAACAATCATATCAATTCAAATCAATACACATAATAACAATAAGTATGTGATTTAGGGAAACTCAAGTATATCATACTCGAGTCGTTCTCCCGGCACCACATTGACCTATACCTTTCTTTTATAGCAGTTCTTACGCCATTCCTGTCGGGAATTCAATGTCTGTCAACACTCAATCTGGCAATGACAAAATCAATAATACCATATCAATATACTGCTCAAATCAATACCAATCTGATTAATCTCGATTTAACCCAAAATCAACGGCATAACCGCACAATCCCGATATCTCGGTCAATACAATCTCAACATATATTAATTACAATCCATAAATAATATCCAATACAATCGGTAATCAGTTAACAATCCAAATCTGTCCAATATCAATCAATATAATCTGAAAAATCATAAAAATTCTATAATCAATCTGTTTCTTAATCTGACTTCGATTCTACGATGTCTAACATGTCAAGAACATCATATATGAATCTTATCTGATTCTAGCAATATCATAATTTCAAGACATATCAAAACGTAACAAAACTTACGTCCAGTTGAAGCCTGCGTCGATAAGAACACGGTATTGAAGTCGGATTGAAAATCGGACGGGCGGATCGAAATATAAAGGCGTAAGGATTTTTCTTCAAACTCTCCCTTTTCCCTTTCTCGTTCTTCCTCTTGTTTCTTTGCTGAGGAAGTGAATTATACATATATATATATATCCCATTTGCATGTCTATGAAACATGTCTACTTTTTTCTTGAACTTCGGTCGGCGCTTGGGCGGTCGATAATTATCGCCCGAGCACGGCATGTTCTGCCCAAATACTCTCGGATTGCACATTGGCGCTCGGGCGGTCACAAACTACCGCCCGAGCGCCACATCTTCTGCCCGAAACATGTTTCTATTGAACATTGGCGCTCGGGCGGTCATTTTCTACCGCTCGGGCACCAATAGTTCTGTCCAAAAATTGCACCCTTCATATGCTTTGGCCAATCTCGTCTCAGAATAACCCGCCTATAATCATATCAGTTCATAATCAATAATCTCAGATTAACAGAATCAAAATATCGGGGATTACAGAACTGATCTTGAACTAGTTCGGTGAAATCAGTTGGCTCGTCAGCTGAACTGATTTTCTCGCTTCAGTTTAACTGGTCAGCTGGACTCTTCATCAGTTGATCTCTTCATCAGCTGGCCGGGCTTCTGAAGTTCTTCTACTGAACTACCTATCAACTGGACAATCAGTTGAACTGGTTTTTTGATATTTCAGTTGAACTGGTTCAGTTTGGTCGATCAATTGGCGCTTTCAGTATGCGTCTTGGTAGCTTCAGTTTTGGATCGATAACTGATCAATTCCAGTTTCTACACACTTAGGTAAAATCATTATAAACAAAATAACAAGTTTTGTGAATATAAAAATCGAGATTGATAATATAAAATGTTCCAACATCGGGGATATTCAGGAAAAATATTTTTACTAAATAATTATTTTTAATTATTTAATATATGGTGTATTCAATTATGATTTTTGAAAATAGGCCTTGGTTGGGTATTTTCACTCGCCGGGTTATATTTTTACTAGTATGCAAATTTTAATGATTCAGAGAAATTTTTGAGGGTTCAGGCAATATTTTCAAAAACGTACCAAAATAAAATATTTTTCGGGAGTGTTATTGGGCTTGTCGGGTTTACATTATTTCATAATGGGCCAAAAACCTTTTTTAAACCCCTTTAATCATTATTTGTGGCCCATTAGTATATAATTTATTTAACCTAGATACCCCTTAACCTAACCCTAACCTACCCTCAAAGCACTCGGCCGCCCTCCCCTTTCAGCTGCCTCCCATTCAAAAATATTCAGCAGCCATATCGTTCTCCCTCAAGGTTTTCATTAGAAATCTTCCCTCGTCTTTACGGTGTTCGTCCTACGCAAAGTTTTCAATGTTTTCGAGCGTTTTAACGCAAAGGCACGTCATGTATCTCTTTTTCTCATCATTTACACCCTTTATATGCTGATATATATGTATTTGCATGAGAAATTCTTTGAATTATCTTGTGGTATCATTTTTGCAAGCTTTGACATTATATATGCATAACCTATTGTAGAAACTCACATTTTTTGTTGTCATTGTGTAAAAAGGCTGCTGACTTGGGTTGATAGGTTGATGATAATGTTGTGGATGATGAGGAGAAGATGCTGGAGTGAAGGCTTAGTCGGTTTAAGTGAAGGCCGAGCGGTTTGGGTAAAGAAAACTAGTGGCTAGTTGACAAGATCGAAGGTTTGTGGTGCGCCGACTATGCAAGGGTCATCCATAGCCTTGGATTAGACCCTGGTAGGTCTGAGCCATGGCCTAGGATGGCTCGAACGTGGCTGGAATTAGTGAGGAAGGAGTTGGTCTCGGTTGGGGCGTGTTTGTGGGCTAGAGAGCATTTACTTCTTGCAGCGTTCATGGGGATGTGAGCTGGGGTTAGGTTGGTCCGGGAGGGTCCAAAGGTGGGTTAGGAAGGGTTGGTTCAAGGCTAGTTTTGGTTGGTAGGGCTTAGAGTCTAAAGTTTGAAGGTTTAATGCAATAGAGTTTGTAGGTTGTAACACGCTGAAAATTTCCAGCAAGAAAATCCAGGCTTTTTTTAGGTCTTAAGGGGTCTGAAACGAGTGGTTTGGTTGGCTGGTAGTCTAGGTTCAAGTCATGGTTTATGTTGGGAAGAATTTAGTTAGGTATCAGGTTGATTCGTATTAAAACCGGGACCCAGGTCCAAGTTTTAAAACAAATCGTATAAGTTTTGAAACGAGCTAGAGTTTACATCTAATAATTGCTTCTTCTTATGTATTGAGGTGTTTGGTAGGCTTCCGGTCGAAATTTTGAGGTCCAGCGGTAAAATGGTTAATTAGGGTATTTCCAGGAGCAAAATTGTCATTTTGAACCGGGTCGAGTTTTGGTCCTGGCAACGCCCTAAACACGATTTGAAATGTTTTAAATGTTTATGTTATTATGTATATGAATTTTTATGAAATTATGAAAAATACATTGCATTCTTGATTTAAAGGAAAATTTACGTATATGCATGATTTTATAAGTGATGAAAATGATGACACGTTTTGAAGGAAGGAAGTTGGTTGTGACTAATATGCATATGTATACGATGAGCTGCAAGGCCAGGGCTCAGTGGATGGGTAATAATGTCACTGATGTCTCCGCCGCTGGGTACCACGGTTATACGTGAATGGATCCATTGAATAGAGCTGATACGAAAGTCACAACTAATGAACATAATTCAATTAAAAGGAAATGAACACGTATATGATGAGATGTTTAGACACGCTTTGACATGTATGCTTTATCATGTTTACATTTACGCTTTAAAGATCATGAAATGTATTTTTATTACAATACTTTTCACTGTTGCATGCATGTATATGTACTTGCTATAAGTTACAGGTGTGTTGATTCTTTAGACTCAATTGGTGTGAATGATGCAAGTGAGCCTATTGATCAGGAGATTGGAGGTGCCGAAGACTGAGTAGGCCGGGTTAGTTGTGTACACGCGAACCCGAGGACCGTATTTTCTGCACACGTCATGTTTTTGAGATGGAGTGATTTTTGGATATTTTCATACTATGCCTTTTTATTATTTTGATGCTTGATAGGATTTTCACATGTGTAGTATATTCATTATTTTAAAACATAAGATTAGGGTTGATGATTTGTCTATTTTTAACTGCAATGTTTTTAATGATAGTTGAACACTTCTATTTTTTAAATATTAAAATTTCAGCTTTTATCGCATGCAAGCTTAAAGATATATATTTTCAAAAATGAGTTTACAAAAAATAAAATAAAATTTCTAGAAGTATCTTAAGTAGTAGTAGTCACAGTTGGTATCATTGCCCGGTTACTGTACAGGTTTGTGCCACCGTCAGATTCTGCTGCTCAGTCTTCAAGCCTCAAGTTTGTAAGTTTGTATGATTTTAAATGATTTAAGGCTATCACCTGCAAGTTCATATGAACAATGTTTAGTTATTTTCAGTACATGTCTAGCTGTTTTTGCGATTTGAAGATTATATGTTTTGAAAACTAGATTAAATTGCACGATGAGTTACGTTTAGAATTTGGACTCTATTCAGATTCATGCCTCCCAGACGCGCCCCTAGCACTGACATCAGGATGATATTTCTGGAGGCAATAGACACCTTCCACCACCACCACCACCACCACCACCGCCAGGAGATGCCGCTACCTGAGTGTTGGATGGTATTGCTAGACTTATAGAGCAGGCACAGCAGGCTTCCAGACCCCAAACTGACATCTATGAGCAGTTTAGACGGCTCAACCCGAAGGAGTTTTGAGGTACCACTGACCTTTTTGTGGCGGAGGGTTGGATTCGATATTTGGAGCTCAATTTTCAGTATCTACAGAATAGGGATAGCGACCGAGTCAGGTTCGCCACGTACATGTTGAGGGATGACACATCCCTATGGTGTGAGGGAGCCGATCACGGGGTGGACTTGCCTACGCTTACTTTGTGCCAGTTCAAAGAGATCTTCTTCAACAAATATTTTCCGCTGATGTCAGGGGTCGACTGACGAGGGAGTTCATGAGTCTCCGACAGAGAGACTCGTCTGTGGCAGAATTTATCAGGAAGTTCAACAAGGGCTGTCACTTTGTGCCGCTTATTGCGAGAGATGCCGCTCAGAAGCTGAGGCATTGCATGGATGTTTTACTGATGAGTCCGGCGAGCTATGATGAGGCCACCGCTTGTGCTTTCAGGCAGAGCAGGACTTGAGGGACATTGAGGTGGAGTTGCAGCGGAAAAGAGATCAGGTCCAGTCTAGTTCGCAGCCACAAAAAAGGATGTTTATAGGGCCTTCGAGGCAGCAGAAGCCCCAAGGACAGTTTAAGAGGCCTAGATAGCAGAGACCACCACAGGCACCAGAGACTTCTAAGCTTGAGGACAGATAGTCGTGCAAGCAGTGCAACCAGTTCCACTTCGGCAAATGTATGTGAGGTACCTTCAAGTGTTTCATATGCGAGCAAATGGGTCACAAGGCGGAAGATTCTCCTAAGAACAAGGGCCCCACTACTGGAAGGACTTATGTGATGCACGCGAAGGAGGCGGAGTCAGACTCTACACTGATCACCGGTAACCTTTATGCTTAAGAAATTTAATTTACCACCTTGATTGCTTGGTTTATATGTTTGTTGTGGGAATTATTGTGGGAGTGAGAACATAGAATAAGTTAGGTTGCATGTTCTAAATAGTTGGACTTAAGGACCGAATTGAATTGATTAAGGGATTTAAGGACCTATCTTATTGCAATAACCGAAAGTATGGGGACCTAATTGCAAAAACCAAAATTTAAGGGTTTGTTTTGAACTTTTGTGAATTTTTGGGATTAAAGAATTTCCGAGAATTTTAATATTTAATTGGGCTAAATTCGAAAATTTTATGGGGGAAAGTGCAATTTTTAAAATTGTACGGCCAAATTGCAAAGAATTCGAAACTTTAATTGGAAAATTGCAAATTAAGAAATTTTTTGGGGAAAAATTCAATTTGTGAATTTATTAGCCGGGTTGCAAAAACGTTTGTATTTTTGTTTAAAATCCAACACCGATAAAAATTACGTCCCGGCGTATAAAATCACCTCAAAATTTTTTATTTTTTAAAAATAAAAAAAACATCAATCATATTTTAAATATTCAAAAACAAATATTTAATAAAAATATTTTTCATTTTTCAGCCCTCGAACTCCGTTCCTCGATCGCAACTCAAATAACCCTTAAAATACATTTTAATGCATGTACGCAGAAAAACTACTAAAACATCATATAAACATGTCACATTATAAATTTAGCAATTAAAATCAATTATTTAATCATTTTATATATTTCCTAAATTTGCATGCAGTTGGATTACGTCGTCTTAATTTTAGACCTTACAACAGGACTCGAGCAGAGCAAGCTTCTGACGAGCAGCTACAGAAGTGGAGATAGAGGGATGAGGCTAAGAGCCAGAGGTTTTATACAGTTGTGGACGACATAGTCAGGTATCGTGACCGACTGTGGGTTCCTAGCAGTGATTCCCTGAGAGCAGATATCTTGAGTGAGGCCAACATCACCATGTACTCCATCCATCCAGGAAGTATAAAGAAATATAAGGATATTCAGTCTCTTTATTGGTGACCGGGCATGAAGCGGGATATTCTGCGTTTCGTCTCCAAGTGTTTGACGTGTCAGCAGGTCAAAGCAGAGCATCAGAGACCTACAGAGAAGCTGAGACCACTCCTTATTTGCGAGTAGAAATGTGAGAACATTACCATGGACTTTGTGAATGGGCTTCCGAGGAAGATTGGAGGATATAATGCCATTTGGGTGATAGTCGATCAGCTCACTAAATCAACACATTTTTTACCGATCAGGAAGACCTTCACCATGACTCAGTACACATAGTTGTACATCAGAGAGATAATCAGGCTACATGGGATTTCAGTGTCCATCATGTCCGACAAGGATCCGAGATCCACGTCTGCCTTCTGGAAAAAAGGTTATTCAGATAATGGAGGACCTGCTCAGAGCGTGTGTGATCGAATTTCGGGGCAGTTAGGGACCGAAGTTACCTCTTGTGTAGTTCACGTACAACAACAGTTATACAACTTAGATCTGTATGCCTCCATATGAGGCATTATATGGGAAGAAATGTAGGTCTCCAGTGTAGTGGGACGAAATAGGAGAGAGGGTACAGTTGTGACCAGATATTGTCTGTCGAACTGCAGAGTTAGTGGTCAAGATCTGAGATAGAATGCAAACTATAACGCCCCAGATTCGACGACTGTCCTCACTTGTACTAAGACGTGTCTTTCCAGCGTGCTTATGTCCTCACTCACATGCACCCTGAGAAACTTCCCAGGAGGTCACCCATCCCAAAATTGCACCAAGTCTAGCCTTTGAAGTTCTTATGTGATGTGCTACCGAAAAGAAGATGGACCTTCGTGATATGAATAGTATCATAGGGGATCATGTGTTCATCATGGTCGCACCGATGAAGGGTGTGATGAGATTTGTGAAGAAGGGAAAGCTCAGTCCTAGATGCATATGACCGTTTGAGATCATGGAGAGAGTCGGGACACTCGCTTACAGAGTTGCAATACCGTCGAATCTAGCGAGAGTTCATAATGTGTTCCATGTCTCCCTGTTGCAGAAGTACATGTCGAATCATTCACATGTGCTAAACTATGAGCCACTTCAGCTGACACCGAACCTTTCTTTCGAGTAGAGACTGATAAACATAAAAATTGTACATTAATTTAATATTTTATAATATAAATTTAATATATGTTTTATAATAAATTGTATAAAATATAAGTTGTTGTGTAATTATAAGTTTTTACTATTTTTACAGGTTCGATAAAACAAGAATAACCTTGATGTTGCAAATGAGATTAAGATGATTCTTGGACTTGTAGAAATTTGATGTTAATATCTACATCATTGGTGGCAAGTATGAGATAATAATTGTGGGGACCCGGACGCTAATCCATTCCTTAATCATCTTTAGGAATATTTAATCATTCATAATAAACAGGGTCTAAATTTTTTTTTTCTTTCTAAAATACACAGCGGAAACATAATGTAATTAAATTCAAATTACATAACATACATAATCTACAATTATTGTAGGATCTACCATAATTCAACTAGGTTCAACTACATATCAGTACTGAATCCTAAGTTGCTTCTGAAGCCCGGATCTCCACGCTATCTAGTCCAGCCTCATTCTCTTCACGACCCTGATTCTAGCCCACTTGTTGCCATGCACACATACAAACAAGACAACAGCCGGATAACTCCGGTGAGATATAAATATCCCAGTATAAATCATGTATACATGCAATCATATAAATTATATAAGAGCATATAACAAAAATCATATCCTATATCAACATCATGATATAAATCAATAACAAGAATAAATCATATTCTAAACATGTACCCTAATCAGGAACATAATTCAATATCTAGAATAAATCCTATTCTCGGCATGTACCAATATCAGGAACATAAATCAATATCAAGAATAATTCCTATTCTAAACATGTACCAATATCAGGAACATAATCAATCTCAAGAATAACTTCTATTCTAAACATGGACCAACATCTGGAACATGATCAGTATCAAGAATAATTTCTATTCTAAATATGTACCAATAGCAGGAACATAAAAGGACATGAACCATATTCAGGAACATAATCAACATCAATCAATATCAATCAATATAACTGTCACTCAAGCTCGTGACTCTACGTTTTAGACTAAACTCAATCCTAGTCTAGGGATCCCGGTTTCCAGATGTGGTATTCCTATATCGAATTCCGTAAAGGATGGAACCATAATCTCTATTACTCGATATAACCAGTGCCCTGGTATTCCTATATCGAATTCCGTAATAGAAGAATTCCAATACCCTTTACTCGATATAACCAAATATGGTTTTCCTATATCGAATTCCGTAATAGATTCCATTACTCGATATAACCAAACATCCAGTGTCCTGACCTAACCGTCAAGGACTGTAGCTCTATCGCCAATATCCTATCTTGAGACATCGTGCAATGTGCCGTGGCGATACCACCACTATCCGGCACTTCTGTCACAAGATAACTCGTCTAATACCTGTCATCTAATATCAAGAGAACAAGTACATCAATCAACTTAATGCAAATATCAATGCAATAAGGTAAAGTATGTGATTTAGGGAAACTCGAGTCAAACCTCCCTCGAGTTGTGCAATCCCAACTCAACATTAATTTATACCTTTATCTTCTCGCTCAGAAGAAGAAGAAGTCCCGACTCTATCTCGGTCCATTCTCAATCTGGGAATGACAATATAAAACAGGCACAATATCAATATCAGTTCTGAACTCAAGACTGTCTCTTTAAATCTGAAACGATATATCGAGAATCATAATATCAATATTCCATTCTCAATTCAACTCTGAATCTGATTAATCTGAATTAACTCAAATCAGCGGCATAACAGCACAATCTCAGTATTCCCGTCAATACCATATCACCAGATATTAATTACAAATCATAACCCATTTTGATACGATTTGTAATCAGTCTATAATCCAAATCTATTCAATTTCAATTAATATAATCTGAAAAATCATAACAATTCTAGAATCAATCTGTTTCCTGATCTGACTTCGGTTCTACGATGTCTAACATGTCAAGAACATCATATATGAATTATATCAAATTCCTACAACATCATCTTTTCAAATGATAACCGAACTCAATAAAACTTACGTCCAGTTGTAGCTCTCGTCGAGAGGAGTACGGTACTGTGTCTGGATTTAAATTCTGATAAACGGATCATTCAAAATCCCAATTTAAAGCTTGAAAGAAAACTTGAAAAATTCCTTTAAGCTTTCTCGATTCTTCTCTGGACAATTGAAAGAAATTGAAACTTATATATATCACTCAAGCATGGCAAGACAAGTGTCCACTCAAATCCCATTAATTGCACTTTAGTCCCTCAACTTTTCACTATTTGCAAATTGGTCCTCAAAACTCTTTTTAATTCAATTTCAATCCTAAATAATTGCAAACATCTAGTAATATAATTCAACACTCCAAAAGTTTCCAATTATATACTCTCGGATTAAAATAATATCATCTTTATTATCTCGGGCCTTACATTTCTCCCCCTCTAAGATACGATTTCGTCCTCGAAATCACAATCAATCAATTCGTGGAATACAGATAATCATGTCATATCTCAAATCAAATATAAGAAGGAGATATACAAAACTGCAATAAACTCATATCCACGAAATCACTCGTAATAGAATCAACCTCCGAACAATGGCTATACAACATCCGTATATACCAATCACCAGTGCAACAGTTCCATAATAATTTAATATCATCATCTGTTACCAAATCTGTTAATCCCAGTCAAAGATATATTCAATCTTCGGTTTCAAATATCAACAGTCATCGTCCGACGTTGGCTTATTAGTCTATGAATTCTGAGCTATCCTCATTTTTTCTGAATCAGTTTCACTTTTCTTATTAGATTTCTGATCTTATCAAATCCAATCTCAGGCATCACCGCAATATCATTCCCATACGAAGGAAATCCGCAGTTCTCATGGTACAATACCTCGACTAAAGCTATTTCGATACTCATCTGATAGCTATTATTGTACAATAATTCACAAGTGACAATGAATCATGTCAATTAGTGCTAAATTCCAGCACTACAGTTCCTGGATATCCTCCAGTGTTTAGATAGTTCGCTCCGACTATCTTTCAATCTATAAATCATAGATGAAAAATCATGATATATACTCAGCCAAAAGTACAAAATCAAACGAAAATCACAGTCTGATAAAATCAATCCTGGCATTTAATACAATCTAACCCCTTTTCTGACATACTTCTTAGTCGTCGGGTCATATTTGTACGTCATCCTGTACAATATAACATGTACAGATTTGAACAATCGTTCAATCATAATCACATCACAACCCCATCTAAGAAAGATTTCAGTAGTGTCATCACACAGTCTATAGAAATGTACTCCCATTTCTATTTAGAAATCAATAATCAAGATAATCAATCTACAAATTCTATCTTTCTGTCTTCATCTGGCAGCGATTTAGACATTTCCATACAAATTCTGTCATAACTGATTTCATCTGTTTATATCAAAACTGTCTATTCGAATTATCACACATTTCCTGTTACCAGAATAGTATCAAATCTACTATTGTGTGCATCTGACAATACCTGTCAATTTCCAATTCGAATATCTAACATAAACAAATCAGCTAATCATATAAAATAAAATATTACCTACCTGGTAATCGGCTCTGACACACTGTTCTAACTATCAAATCAAGTTCTGAACAGTCTGATCAAACTTCTGAACTGTTTATCATCTCAACGGTTCATAACAATCAATATCAAACACAGGCTCAGAACGATAATAATATCGGATCAGATTCAGGATATCAATACGCAATGCTGATCTAATGACTGCATAAGACGCAATCTCTGACATTTCTGACATCTCTGAAATTCTGTCATATTCCAGGCCATTCTCAGTCACTGATCCCTGTCTCAACAGTACTATAAGTCAGTCAGTATACTATCTTCAGATATCATAGACTCTGAATACAATATGTCACAATCGAGATTCATATCCGAACAATTCTGTATACCACAATCTCAGTTCCCAGAATATTCAATTCAATCATACGCTGCGAATATATCAAAATGTCATAGATAAAACGAGCATAAGGTCTTCAGAATATTGTTGAACACAGGATCCATCAATCCATAATCGGAACTGAAATACTTTCCAGAGAAACATATATTCAAATGTAACTCTAACTCTTAGACAATAATTCTTTCAACTGATATCTCAATTCTTTCAGTTCAATCAGTATCAGTCTATACAAATTATAAAATGAAACCAATATCTGGTATCAAATCAAGGCTGAAATCATTCTTCCTAATCCAGGACAACCATGCAATCTCATCTGAAAGACTATAGCAAACCTCTTGCTATTAGTAAATCAATTCATGATAGACTCAGCTTCAGTCATCAACTGAATACATAAGGAATTACTCCATTCCTTTCGATAATCATCGAATCATAAACAATACAGATATCAAGGAATTCAAAATCAAGAATCCTTACTGTATATCATTTATTCCTTGGCCATTTCAGGTCCGAATCTTACCATCTCCTGGCAAGAATCTATCATAGCTATGTACTTGTTCAATATATCAATATCCATTATGCAGTCATCATCAGACAATACAAGTACAATCTAGTCTAATTCAATCTCATTTTCAACTTACTGCAGTATATCATATCCCACAGAATATCACTGATATCAAATTCTTTCTCCAAAAGGTAAAGAAGCAATACTACAGTAGATACAAAACCAACAGGTAAAGCATATATCAGTGCCACCCAATCAAGGATAATCATAATGATTGCATTAGTATATATCAATACATATGCATCATAATCATAGAGGAACAATACCTGCCACTATATCATCAAGTGTGTCCTGGGTCTGTTCCTTGATCACCATATCCAGATGATCTAGCTCCCTGAAATCCTCGGGAACCTCTCAGTTCTAGTACTCCTTTGGTTGTAATCCACCAACTTCTGACAGCTTCTCGTAACTGAGGGAATACCAGTGTAATTCTCTGTTCATCGGTACAATTAAGTAAATCGAACAATATTTCTATGTCATCAAACCAGTTCTCATACTCTTCAGACGTCCCGATACCACTCAGAATCGGCGGCTGAAATAATTGAAACTCTTTCAATTTTAATTCCATCGGAGTCTCTGATACATCTATCTGATCATACGAAGTACTACCCCTTTCTGAAAATCTTCTACGAGGTATATCTGATGATCACAGGAATCAGTAATCACAAGAGATAATCAATCCCAATCCCAATCTGATCAGCTTACCTTCTGATCAAGAATTGGTTCTGATTCATTTTCAAATCAGATATATTACCATATCAATTCAGATATTCAGGTAACGTACATTTAAACGCAATAAAACATGCTGGCATGCTAGCATACTCAATGTAAATCAACATAATACTATATCACATGCTAGCAATCAAAAGCAGGAAAGAAAACACATTCTACCCCGCTCACTCTTTTCTATCTCAGTGCTAAGGAACCTACAGTTCAAGGACCTACAGCTCTGATACCACCTGTTGTGGGGACCCGGACGCTAATCCATTCCTTAATCATCTTTAGGAATATTTAATCATTCATAATAAACAGGGTCTAAATTTTTTTTTTCTTTCTAAAATACACAGCGGAAACATAATGTAATTAAATTCAAATTACATAACATACATAATCTACAATTATTGTAGGATCTACCATAATTCAACTAGGTTCAACTACATATCAGTACTGAATCCTAAGTTGCTTCTGAAGCTCGGATCTCCACGCTATCTAGTCCAGCCTCATTCTCTTCACGACCCTGATTCTAGCCCACCTGTTGCCATGCACACATACAAACAAGACAACAGCCGGATAACTCCGGTGAGATATAAATATCCCAGTATAAATCATGTATACATGCAATCATATAAATCATATAAGAGCATATAACAAAAATCATATCCTATATCAACATCATGATATAAATCAATAACAAGAATAAATCATATTCTAAACATGTACCCTAATCAGGAACATAATTCAATATCTAGAATAAATCCTATTCTCGGCATGTACCAATATCAGGAACATAAATCAATATCAAGAATAATTCCTATTCTAAACATGTACCAATATCAGGAACATAATCAATCTCAAGAATAACTTCTATTCTAAACATGGACCAACATCTGGAACATGATCAGTATCAAGAATAATTTCTATTCTAAATATGTACCAATAGCAGGAACATAAAAGGACATGAACCATATTCAGGAACATAATCAACATCAATCAATATCAATCAATATAACTATCACTCAAGCTCGTGACTCTACGTTTTAGACTAGACTAAATCCTAGTCTAGGGATCCCGGTTTCCAGATGTGGTATTCCTATATCGAATTCCGTAAAGGATGGAACCATAATCTCTATTACTCGATATAACCAGTGCCCTGGTATTCCTATATCGAATTCCGTAATAGAAAAATTCCAATACCCTTTACTCGATATAACCAAATATGGTGTTCCTATATCGAATTCCGTAATAGATTCCATTACTCGATATAACCAAACATCCAGTGTCCTGACCTAACCGTCAAGGACTGTAGCTCTATCGCCAATATCCTATCTTGAGACATCGTGCAATGTGCCGTGGCGATACCACCACTATCCGGCACTTCTGTCACAAGATAACTCGTCTAATACCTGTCATCTAATATCAAGAGAACAAGTACATCAATCAACTTAATGCAAATATCAATGCAATAAGGTAAAGTATGTGATTTAGGGAAACTCGAGTCAAACCTCCCTCGAGTTGTGCAATCCCAACTCAACATTAATTTATACCTTTATCTTCTCGCTCAGAAGAAGAAGAAGTCCCGACTCTATCTCGGTCCATTCTCAATCTGGGAATGACAATATAAAACAGGCACAATATCAATATCAGTTCTGAACTCAAGACTGTCTCTTTAAATCTGAAACGATATATCGAGAATCATAATATCAATATTCCATTCTCAATTCAACTCTGAATCTGATTAATCTGAATTAACTCAAATCAGCGGCATAACAGCACAATCTCAGTATTCTCGTCAATACCATATCACCAGATATTAATTACAAATCATAACCCATTTTGATACGATTTGTAATCAGTCTATAATCCAAATCTATTCAATTTCAATTAATATAATCTGAAAAATCATAACAATTCTAGAATCAATCTGTTTCCTGATCTGACTTCGGTTCTACGATGTCTAACATGTCAAGAACATCATATATGAATTATATCAAATTCCTACAACATCATCTTTTCAAATGATAACCGAACTCAATAAAACTTACGTCCAGTTGTAGCTCTCGTCGAGAGGAGTACGGTACTGTGTCTGGATTTAAATTCTGATAAACGGATCATTCAAAATCCCAATTTAAAGCTTGAAAGAAAACTTGAAAAATTCCTTTAAGCTTTCTCGATTCTTCTCTGGACAATTGAAAGAAATTGAAACTTATATATATCACTCAAGCATGGCAAGACAAGTTTCCACTCAAATCCCATTAATTGCACTTTAGTCCCTCAACTTTTCACTATTTGCAAATTGGTCCTCAAAACTCTTTTTAATTCAATTTCAATCCTAAATAATTGCAAACATCTAGTAATATAATTCAACACTCCAAAAGTTTCCAATTATATACTCTCGGATTAAAATAATATCATCTTTATTATCTCGGGCCTTACAATAATTCTCTCACAATTGGGATCAAATTAAGCAACAAATAAAGTTACCAAATGAGAGGCAATTTAACCATGCTCTAGCATTTTGACCATATCTCTAAAATTACTTGGTCAAATTGTAAAATAAAAAAAAATACCACAATTCAAATAACTCAATTATCTACATGTTTTGTTTTATGTGGAAAAGAAAATTCTGATGAGAACATTTTTAAAAGTGATGTGTATGATGACATAATTTCTTGGAACACCAATGAAAACTTATTTGTGAAAAAATAATATTTTATTTGTGATTGTCTCCCCAAATATGGCTATAAATAGAGGTGCATTGTAATGTATTGAGATATCCCTCATTCTCTGAACAAACCTTTGAATTCATAATATTTCTCTCTTTGTTTTTCCTTTATTTCTTCATTTAAATGTAATTAGAATGTTAATTTCATATTCAAAGTTTTATACTTTGACTAATGAGTAACTAACTTCCCAAAGTTGAGATGTAAGGTCCATGAATTTAATTCACGTAACTTGAATGCATTCAATCTATGATTTTTATTTAGATTATGTGTTTAATTATTTTTATGCATTTTAGCGTAATTCATGCATGATAATATTTATTTTATGAAATTTTAGAAGTTAATGCATTAGGGTTTCTAGATACATTTAGCGCTCGAATGAGGAACGAAGGGCAGAGAATTATCAGGAAAATTATTTTATTACATGATTAACTAATTTAAGTTCTTTTTAAGTGTATTTTTCAAAAATGGGCTATTTGGTATTTTACCCGTATGATTTTATTTTATCCGGTATGCAAATTTTATCGAATCGGGGGACTTTTTGAGAGTTCGGCTAATATTTTCAAAAATTTTTCAACACAAAATATTTTTCGGGATTGTGTTTGGACTTAATGGGCCCAATTTTAAGCTTATTGGGCTTAAAACACTTTAAAAATTTTAATTAAATAATTGAGGGCCCATTAGCTATTTGATTACTATTTAATTAAGCACCTAAACATCATTTAACCTAAACCTAAACCCCATAACATCCGACATCCTCCTCTCAGCTGCAATTCCTCTCAGTTTCAGCGAAGTCCCTCAAGAAAATCTCGGGCACTTCATTTCTTGCAAAGATTAATTCTTTCGGCACTCGTTCTTCGATCTCCTCGCGACTACATCATCAAGGCATACTTTGTATCAATTCTTTTACGCATCATACACGTTTATTATACTACTGAGTGTGTTCTTGCTTTGAAAGTTCCGATCCAGCCATGAGCATTAAAGATTTACGAGTTTTACATGTCTATTTCATTCCCTCGGTTGTGCTAATGATATTTCTGAATTTTCGTGTAAGGGGGCTGATGTATGGATTCATTAGGGAGCTGTTGTTGTCGAGAGAGATGGGGATTAGTAGCTGGAGTCGAAGCTTGATCGATCTAATTGTGTTTACTTGAGGGCCGATCGGGGTTGGTGCGCGTTTGGAGGAGCAGTGTGGTTAAGCGATGGGTTTGAGGTTCCTCGGCTGTGCAAGGGCTGTTCCCTGACTTGGTCCGGACCTTGGTGGATCTGAGTCATGGTGTGGAATAGCTCGAACGCGGCTATAACTAGCTGGGAGACCTATGGTGCGCGGCTTGGCTACATGGCTTGATTTGGGCGGGCTTTGGTGTGTAGCTGAGCGTCGCGATTTCCAGCGTGCATGGGGCTGGTTCCTTGGGTTTTTCCAGTCCAATAGGGTCCTAGGGTGGTCTAGAAGATGTGGGCTAGGAGATGGTTCGCTTTGTTTTGGGGTAGGGACGTGAAAACGGTATGGGGCGCTAGCTAGGGTTCAAGCGAAAATATTTGGGAATTTATCCAGTAATTTTCAAGGGTTGTCTGAGTAACCTAGGAGTTTGGGATGGGGTTTTCAGAGCCTTTTCAACGTTTATTAGGTGTAGGAAAAAGTTGGAAAAATTTTGATTAAGTTTCGAGTCGATTCGGGCTAAAACTGGTACCCTGGTCCAAGTTTTAAAACGAATCAGTTAAGTTATGAAATGAGATTGATTTTACGTCTAAGAATGCTTTTAAATATGTTTCGGGACATTTTAAGGAGTTTGGTAAGCTTCGGGTCAATTTTAGAGGTCTAGGGGTAAAACAATAATTTTGAGTTTTCGGGGGGCAAAATGGTCATTTTGCACCCGGGTGAGATTTTGGTCCTGGCAGCGCCCTGAGCACATTTTATCAAATGGTCATGCATCATGTGTATGATTTTTATGATATTATGATAAATACGGTGCATGCTTGGTTTTAAGGAAAAAGTTACGTATATGCATGTTTTTATTAAGTGGTGAATATGATGATATTTTTGAAGGATGAGAATTAGTTGTGACTGACGATGTATATGTATACGATGACATGAGATATGATGAGCTGAGGCCAAGGCTCAATGGATGGGCAATTTTGTCGCTGATGTCCCCGCCGCCCGGTATCGTGGTTATACGTAGATGGATCCATCGATAGAGCTGATACGAAAGTCACAACTAATGAACTGAATTCAATTAAATCAAAATGTATACATATGTGATGACTTTCTTTGACACGATATGATTTTACACGACATGTTTATGTTATGCTTTTAAGTTCATGAAAGATATGTTGAGTATGGTATTTTTCACTGCTGTGTGCCATGTATATGTACTTGTTATTCCTGTTACAAGTGTATTAAATCTGTAGAATCACTAGGCGTGTGTGATGCAGGTGAGCCTGAGGTTGAGGGGACTGGAGGTGCCGAACTCTGAGTAGGCAGACCTGGTGCGGTGACACGACCTGAGGACCACATGTTTTTCCGAATCATATGAGTTTTGAGAGAAGTTAAACATTTTCATATGTTGATGATTTTACTATTTTTACACGTTTATGTTTACGTTTGATCTTGGATGATTTTGGGTTATTTTAAACTGCGTTGTTTTTATTGCCAAATAATTACGGTTTTTTTAAATTTTATTTTCGAAATGTGAGCCCCAAAAAATAAAAATAAAAAATATTTCCGCACTTTAAAATGAGTAGACGTTTCATGAGATGAAAGGGTGAAGCTCTTGGTGTAACGTACCATACTATTAAACTACTTAAAATTTGCGTAAAAACTAAAAATTTTCTTAAATAACTCGTGAACCTTCAAAATTAGATAAAATAAACTGTACGTCTCAAAAGTGGTTGCAACAAAAGATCTAAAAATAAAGTTCACCAAAAGTATCTGATTAAAACCTCGTAACCAGTAACATAAATCAGAGTATTTTGATCATTTCATAAAACTTAAAGCATGGCGGTCCTCGGGTTTAGCATCCCGCTCACTCCAAGCCAGCTCCTTGGTCCCCACCCCTAGTCTCCTCCAAGTCATCCTCACCTGCATCGATCAACTCTAATAAAACCACATGCAACACTAAAATAGTGCGTACATACATGAACTTGAACTTGCACTTAAACTTGAACTTACATACGTACATAAATAGACGTGCCATAAACATAAAGCTTTTCTTAAACGTGCTTGCGTACTTGTACATACATGAACATACATAAACTTCATCATTTTGCGTAGAGGCATGTTTCAAAGCAAGTGACCCATACATAAATACTCCTGATCAGACTAAACCACAGTACTGGGCTGACAGGGAAGATCCACTGCCACATACATGAGATCCCCATTCATGCTTTAACGGGTGGATTGGTCCCCGTTCATGCTTTAACGCTTTCCAATCCTGATCTAAACCCGTTCAATCTTTAACGGGGTGGATTGGTCCCTAGTCATGCTTTACCGCTTTCCAATCCCATACATAATTGGTCAAAGGAAATTTAGGATACCTCAAAAACTTAAAAGTATTTTATTACATCAAATATACTTACTTGGCGTCGAGGGATTCATTGAATCTCGCTTGGGGCCGCTGCTGATACATACTAACAAGAGTTCAAGCACTTAATTTCCATACTTAGACATAATAATCGTGCTCACCACCAAAAATGACAATTTTCTTATGACGTTCTAAATCCCTCGGGACTTGACCTCCTTTAATCATTGTCCTAAACCATCCGCAGGCCAAGCGCTGCAGCACCACAAGGGCAGCACCGCGGCGCTTGACTTGCGCAGAACGGGCGTTGTGGCGCTCCCTGGCAATCGCTGCAGCGCTAATCCTACGCACAAATAACACATTTTGATGCAATTTTAAAATTCATGCTCAAACGACTCGAACCGATGCAACGAGACTCATCTTAGGACGCTATGACAAGGACTCAACTCAAAAAAATGTCCCCAAAACAACGACGCACAACAAGTACGTAACATTATCCACAAACATGAATTTTGACACCAAAATAATTTCTACGACTTCTAATGTAACCAAGTGCCTATCGACCGTGATGAAGCACCAAATATCAACCCAACATCATACTCACCATGCTTAAACGCAGCAGCAGTCATCCAACATCCCTAACGAAGCCTGAAATAAATAATCATCAAGAATACATCAATAATATAATTTTCAAAAAAACGCAGTTTGAGCAGTCTCACGAAAACGGTCATAACGCACTCAATTTTTATCCAAATATTTCGAACCTTATATCAAATCGAAGGTATCAAAATGTTCTACGTTTCATATGTTGATAGTTTTCCCAAATTATCGACCGACAAATCTCAGTTTTCAAAATACAGTGAAAAATGAAATTCTAGATCTAAGATTTATTTCAAAACTGATCCAACAAATTTTCCACTCAAACTATGAACCTCATACATGAATTTTACACATAATAAACATCAACATAAATACTATGACAAATCGACTCAGGAAAAATAGAATACACGTTCCTTTTGATGTGAAAAACTCACGATACGGCGATACCGAAGCGGAAACGGAGCAAAACTTGATCCGGGACGAACGTGGCGCTAAAATCATTGAAGAAAACCAACGAAAATTTGCTGGAAAATCAGAGGAAAGAGGGCGGCTGCAAGCACTCTTAGAACCCTAGGTTTCTTTTCAAAAATATAGAATGGAATGTGTATTTGTGTGTTGTGTCAAAAAAAATGTGTATATGTGTGTGTTAGTGGGTGTGTGCGTGAGTTTAGTTAGGAATAAATTAGGGAATTAAATGGCTTAATTAGTAATTAGCAATTAATTTAAAATACTAACTCTCCCATAATTATAATAAAATCTCTAAATTTAAAATAACTTGCACAAGTGTCAAGACTTTTAAAAGTTTAAAGATCAGAAAATACTACATAATTAATTTGGTTTTTAAAATGCTAAGTCTTAATAAATTATTTAAAATACCACATCCTTCACTTAAAAAAAAATACCACATAAAATATTTGCCAACATCGTCGCCGGTCTCTTATCCTCGATCCCGCATCGGATAATCGCCTGAAACATGAAACTCAAGAAAATATTTTTAACGTGCATCACATAAGCATAAATAATTTAAAATAATGCAATTTCATAAAACATGCGTAGATAAAAATCATTTTAAAATTAAATAAATTATTTAACAATTAAATGAATGCATGGGTTATACGTGTTCTGAATTTGGGCTCTACACTTGGTATGATAATAAGGTTATTAAAAGGTAATAATCTATGTTTTATATTATTTAATCATTATTTATTGTTTATGTTATATTTATTTCTTTAAGCATTATTATATCCTACTTAATAGTGGTAGTTTTGATTTATTGTTGCTATATGTTACACTAAATTTATGGAACTATTTAAATATCAGTTTGGTATTACCAACCATTTAAAGTAGATGCTTTGGTTTATTATATATGAACTATCATATATTAATTTTTTGTACCATTTAAATGTTAGTTTGATATTTCCAACCATTTAAAGTGGGAACCTTGATTTAGTGTTTACAAATATATATATATATATATATATATATATATATATATATATATATATATATATATATATATATATATATATATATATATATATATATAACAATAAATACTTGACAACTTTTTATTAAGTGGATTTCAATGGTGTTCATTATATATAGAACAATAAATACTTGACAACTTTTTATTAAGTGGATTTCAATGGTGTTCATTAATGTTAACTTTATTAAAATACCAAGAGTGGATCCTCTAATGTCAACTATTTAAATTAAAATTTTAACAATTAAAAATTATTAATTAAAGATTCAAACAATTAAAAGAAAAAAAAAACAAAATGACATTGTAATGGACTTGTAATTATCTTAGCTTTCCTGTGGATACGATACTTGGACTCACTGAATTACACTATATGTGGACAACCTGCTCTTGGGAGTGCAATAATCAAAGTAAAATCAGAGACACACTCAGATATTGGATAGGCAGGAGAGAAGGCTCCGTAACAAGGTGATCCACATGGTCAAAGTCAAGTGGTTAAATCATTCTGAGGAGGAGGCTACTCGGGAGATAGAGATTGAGATGAGGAGTCCCAACCTGGAGTTATTCGGCACGTTTTAAATTTTGAGGAGGAAATACAATTTAAAGGGGGAAAATTATAAGGTTTAAGAAATTCGAACTACTTAAGCCGACTGCATGCGATCTAGGGTTTTTGTTTAAAATTTAAGTTTAATGATTTTATGTGTTTAATGCATGAATATTTCATGGATAAGTGTTTATTTTATGGTTACTATAAAGTTTCATTCATTAGGATTTTAAGTTGTATTTCGCGCTTGAACGAGAAACGGAGACCAGGGATATTTAGGAAAGTTTTTTTATTAAGTAATTATTTTAGTTATTTAATAAATGGTGTATTTAATTATGATTTTTGAAAACGGGCCTTGGTCGGGTATTTTCACTCGCCATGTTATATTTTTACCAGTACTCAAATTTTAACGATACAGAGGACTTTTTGAGGGTTCAGACAATATTTTCAAAAACGTACCAAAACGAAATATTTTTTGAGAGTGTTGTTTGGCTTGTCGGGTTTTCTTTATTGCATAATGGGCCAAAAACCTTTTTTACACCCATTTAATCAATATTTGTGGCCCATTAGTGTATCATTTATTTAATCTAAACACCCCTTAATCTAACCCTTATTCTACCCTCAAAGCACTCGGCCGCCGTCCCTTTCAGCAGCCTCCCATTCAAAAATATTCAGCAGCCATATCGTTCCCCCTCAAGGTTTTCAAGAGATATCTTCCCTCATCTCCCCGGTGCTCGTCCTATGCAAAGTTATCAAAGTTTTCGAGATTTTTAACACAAAGTGTTGGAAACTGAATTTCAGAAGTTTGACAAACTGAACGCTTAATGAATTGAGCTAACTGATCAAAAAAACTGATAGAAATTGATCTAAAATACGCAAACTATCGGTTGCCCATAACTGAAGATTAGTACGCAGATTCTCAAAAGCAACTGGACTAACAAACTGAACTCCGCAGACAACTGACTGATAAGTTATTACGAAGAGTTGTGAGCTTATCAGCTACATTCTACAGATGATCTTTCAGCAGGACACGTCATTAGTTAAGGAAAAGGACGTTCAACCGACAATACAAAAGCTGAATGCAACAAGTAGTGGGATCGCCACATTTCAGAAAAGCTGCAGTGTACGACTGTGAGGAGAATGTTGACGTCGAAAACAACGGATAGAAAGTTTCAAAGCGTATTCAATATTAAAGTTGGAGTGAAAGCCTATAAATAGCAAAGAAGAACAGCTGAGAAACTCACTGATCTCTCCGATTCTGAATCAACCCGATTATTATACTACTCTTTCAACTGAACTATTACTCTGCTGCAATCTTTTCTCACGCATATTGTATACATTCACAACATTCAAAGCTATAATTCGAGTTCACAAGCACAAAATATTATTGCTTTAATTCTTGATCTTGAAGAAATCAGTTGTGCTAAATTATTTCAGTCCATTCGTGTACTGTAAACTTTTTTGTAACTAAGAGTTTCAGTTTGGTATTGTTGAGTCAAAAAATGAAATGGGTCTGTACAACTCTTTGTATCGATCAAAGTCCGTAAGTGAATATCCTGTCATTGTGATAGAAGAGTTGACGTAGGAATGTTTGAAATCTTTAAACATCCATAAAATCTTGTGTCTTCTTATTTCAATTTTATTCTATCTATCAATTAGTTTATTTCCACACATTTATTGTTAACCGATTGATATCGACTTACAAGATTCCCAAGTATCAGTTTATCACTAAAATGACTCACGAAAAGAGAAAAGGTTGTGAAAATTTTTAGTGTTTATTCAACACCCCCCCTCTCCCTCCTTTAAACACTCTTTCAACTTTACCTGATCCTATCAAGTAGTATCAAAGATGTTGAATCTTGTTCCAGAATATTCCAATATACAAACTGATTACCATGTCTTCATTCAACAAAATTCCAATGTTTCTTTTCACCTTTGTTGTTCGATTTTCTTCTTTGTTCTTCCTTCCTACAACGATCAACCGACTCGCTTGCATCACAATGGGGGTTTCTGTGGGGTTTTGACAAGAAAAAAGATGGAAAAAATGTATAAATCTTCCTCCATTCGTCACCGATGTTCCACTGCTTCGGTATTCGTATTTCGAGCGTTTTAAACGCAAAGACACTTTTCTAAACCTTATTTTTGCACCATTTAAATCATAATATGTGTGTTTTATGTTTTGAAGCATGAAAATTATGTTGATCAATTATTTGATGATTGGATGAATATTTTTCAAAGTTTTGACGTTGATACGCATATATGAGTCATGTTATGGATTCCAAAGGGTACTCTACCATTAGAGTATGATTAAGGGACGGGAACAAAGGCGTTTACGTATGAAACAAGGGCTGGAACCGTACATGGATAAGTGAGGATGGACCTAGGGTTTCCTAGGGTTTTCTTGGGTCATAGTGATCGGCTAGGGGGCGACTGGACCAGGGGCTCAGCTAGGCTCAGTCAAGGCATTGTGATGGTTGTGTCCGGGTCTAGGGAAATTCCTAGCATGGATAGACTATTGGATGCACAAGGGAAGAGGAGCCGCAGTCTTGGGAAAGGTTTAGGGCTCGCGTGCGGCCCAACGACGAGGGTTACTAACACCCCCCGCCCCAGGTACTTTGTGAGCTAAGACTGATCAGTCAACAACATGACGATACAATTATAGCTAGTCATTTTCAAAGATCAAACTTCACCCAAAATGATATATATGATGGAAAGCTTTACGATTTAAGAATTTATGATTTATTCACGCTTACAAATTTATGCTAGCTTATTTTAAATAAAAATATTATTTTATTGCACGTACCTGTATATGTTTTATTTGCTACGTATGGTTAGAACGTGCTGAGTCATTAGACTCACTAGTTTTGGATGAGTGCAGGTGAGGATGATTTTGAAGGAGGCGCTGACGCTTGAGTACATCGAGTCCAGCATTACACTCCCAATGGATTTTATTTTCCGCACTTACTTAGTACTTAAAGTTTTTACGTAAAGATTTGAGGATTATTTATTTATAGATTTTATGATTTATTTTAAAGTCTAGTTTTGGAGTATTTTAAAGGTTGACGTATGATTTTGGTGGTTGACGATTTATGCATTTTTATGCATTTAAGATTTTAAAGGTTGAGTAATTTAAAATGAGTGTTTCGAATTTTATGATTACAAAAAAAAAAATATAGTAGGATTTTAAAAGTTAAAAAATAAGGGACGTTTCAATAGCTCATCATGATTCCTTTCATGATGGCTTTCATCACTTGGAGCTTCTCAAGAGTCAGGGCTGCAAAGGAACCAGCCTTGACAGGATGCCCTTGGTAGAAATATCGTCCAGCAGCTGAAACTATGTCTTCAGTTTCCTCTTCACCTCAGATACTTTTATCAGCTTCCCGTTGGCTGCCAGCAGTGTCTTCATTTCTTTGATGTCTGTAGCAACCACTTCAGACAAGCTTCTGAGGCATTCATTCGGCAGATTAAATAGATTTCTAAAAAAAATTTCAACAACAATCATGGAGTGATTTTTGACCTTCATTTGTATCTTCCCATCGTTAGTGACATTGATGGATTCATATATGGATAGGAGTTCTGGAGAGTAAATTTTTTGAGTTACTAGCCCCAGAAATTGGTGAAGTCTAGTAGATTCAATCTTCTAGAAAACACGTCGAACTGATTCTTCCTTGATGGAAAAAATTGATTCGAAATTGATAGCCACAACATTCAAAAAATATGCGGGAGTATGGGTTGCCATTTGATTGAATTTGTCTTAAGAAGAAAAATAATTTTCCAGTGATTTCTCTGAATACTTGAGAGCTATAAAATTACAGAATTCGTCAAGTGAAAGCTTAGTAAGGTGGTTACTAAATATGTTTGATGAATTTTCAAATTTCGAACACGTGTCAGTTCATGAGAAGTTTACCTAATTTCAGGTCATTCAACCTTTTTAATTATTTTTTAAGCTGAAATAAAGTTGTTAAATAATAACGTGAACAGTTAAAATTAAATAGTTTTGAAATAACAAATTTTAATCAATCAAAAATCTCATTTTAGAACTTAACTGAATTAAAATTAATTAAATTATTTGTTAAGATCAGTTGGTTCAATTACTGACTAATCAGTTTGAAACTGACTTAGTTCAGTTTAGAAACAATTGACACATATCTTATTAGTTAACTAAAATTCAATGTTCTCCTTAAATTAACATTAAGAAAATTCAATAAGCCCTAAAATATTTTTAAAGTAAGAAAACTTAGTCTCGCGTAGAGCCTTGGTGATATATCCTAAGGTTTTTATTTAGTTGAAATATATTCCAGTCTGATGTCTTTCTTTGGAGCATGATATCTGATTAAGTGATGTCTAACATCAATATGCTTGGTTCTGAAATGGAGAACTCGATTGTATGTGATCGAAATTGAGCTAGTTTTATCACAGAAGATTGATGATTCTTCAGCAATAACTTTCAATTGTTGTTGGATCCAAAGTATTTGGGCACAACAAGTTCCAAAACTAGGTATTCAGCTTCAGTTTAGAAGTCGCGATGGATGTCTGCTTCTTGCTAAACCATGATATCAGTCTGTCTCCTAGAAACTGACATGATTCACTTGTACTTTTGTGATCTAGCGAAAATCCCGCATAGTCTGCATCTGAATATTCAACAAAGATATTTTAATATTCGTTTGGCAGCTAAGAAATGCAATTGTTTAGGATCAGCTTGAAATCTAGCACATAAACATAATATCAGGAAGACTAGCAGTTAGGTATATAATAAAGGACCTATTAAACCTCTGCAGAGTTTCATCTCAACTGATATTACCCCTTCATCGTTGTTTATTTTAATCGATGAACTCATGGGAGTGGATGCGACTTAACATATTTCCATGCAAAATTTCTTCAGTTATACCTTCGTGTATGTTGTCTGACTGATATAATTACTAATTTTCAGTTGCTTCACTTGCAGACCGAGAAAAAACACCAGTTCGCCCATCATACTCATCTAAAATTTGTTCTACATCAGTTTAGGAAAAGTTTCTCATAGTTTGGGATTAGTTGAACCAAAAATAATATCATCAACGTAAATTCGAACAAGTATGGTACGAATTTGAACAACTTCTTGTCAACTGTTCCTATATTGAAATCATGATCAATTAAAAATCTTGATAAGGTCTCATATCAAACTCTGGAATCTTGTTTAAGACCATGTAAAGCTTTGTTAAAGTGATAAACATGGTAAAGAAATAAGTGATTTAAAAAACCCGGAGGTTGTTCTACGTAGACTTCTTCTTGTAACTGACCATTCAGAAAGGCGCTCTTCAAATCCATTTGGTATACATTGAAATTCTTGAAGGATGCATAGGCAAGAAATATTCTAATTGCTACCAGTCGAGCAACTGGAGCAAACATTTCACCGTAATCAATTCCATCTTCTTGCTTATATCTTTGTGCAACTAACCTCTCTTTGTTGCGCACAATTGAACCATCTTCGTTCGATTTGTTCATGTACAGTCATTTTTTACCTATAATAATTTTTGAAACCGGTCTTAATACTGAAGTCCAGACATTGTTATGGGTAAACTGGTTTAACTCTTATTGCATAGTATTTACCCAACTGGGAATAGCTAGAGCTTCGTAAGTTTTCTTAGTTTCTAATTGAGATATAAAAGCAGAGTGTAAGAACAAATTAAACATATGTTTTCTAGTCTTTATCGAATTAGATGATTACCTATTACCAAATCATGAGGATGATTTTTGCTTCATCTGTAGTTTTCATTTGTCAAATTGTTCTCCGGAACTAGTTCAGTTTACAACTGACCAGTTTCTCTGTTTTAGTTGCAATGAATTCAGTTTGGGTTTTGATATCATCTTGATGTTCCACAAATTGATCATCAGGAACTGCGTCCTGTCCATCTGGTTGATCTACCACCTCGGGTTCTGGTGTTTGCAGGTAGTTTCTGACTACGTGAACTGCATCTTCACTGTCATCCTTCAAATTGATATATGTTAAGAGATTGGTTAGCTCAACTGGATCAGCTGGCTTGCTAGTTAGCACCGTTTCATAAAAAATAACATGCATTGAATATTCAACATTAAATGTGCACTTAGTTATAATCTATAATGTAACGCCCCGAAAATTTGAAGATCCACGTAAACCACATGCACACAGTTATTAAATTTCTTGTGTATTTCAATTAATTCTTTTAATTGAATTAATTAATTATGTTGTGTATATTGAGATGTTTAAAATATATTTAAATAAAAGTTTGCATTAAAATGTATTTTTATAAGTTATTCGATTTGCGATTGAGGAACGGAGACCGAGGGCTTAAAAATAGAAAATGTTTTATTAAATAATTTATTTTAATTATTTAAAATATGGTTGATGCTTTTTCATATTTTTGAAAATAAGGAGTTTTGAGGCGAGTTTATACGCCGGGACGTAATTTTTATCGGTGTTGGATTTTCAACAAAAATAAGAACGTTTGGCAACCCGGATAAAAAATTCACAAACTTATTTAAACAAAATTATTTTTAATGTTTTAATTAAGCACTAATGAGCCTAATTTACCTAATTAGTGGGCTTAAGCCATATTAGCAACTTAATTAACTATTTAATGTACAAAACCCCACCCCAAACACTCACTTCACATGTCCACATTCAGAATTTTCTCCTCCAAAAACACTCATCAAATACACGACACACACATACAATAGTCAAAAGGAAATTCGAAAATTTAAAGGGGAGTTTCAAGCGTAGGTTGTCGTCGCCGTTCTTCGCAATCGTCAACGAGAATTCGTTCGTTAAATACACAAAGGCACCCATAATTCTTTCCTTCAACCATCATCACACCATAATATGTTTTTATGTATGAATTGTATGGAAAAACAAGTGACACTTTTGTGTACTTTCGTTTTTGATCATAGCGTGAAATTTCAAGCATGAGTTTGATCTAAAACTTTTTTGTGAACATGCATAAAGGGGGCTGCCATGATTAGGAGGGGTAATGGCACGGTTTTTACATGATACAAGAGTCCTAGGATGCACGAGAAACCTACTACACGCACAAGAGAACAAGCTGGGGCCAAATTTCTGGTTGGTGAACTTTTGGCTCGGTTTTATGGGATTGAGGGCTTGGCTGGGTTTGGTTGGGACCAGGGCCTATCCATGGTCGTGTATGAGTCAGAGGTGGAGTCCTAGCCACGCTAGCCAACAAGGACTCCTACCCGAGAGCCATCAAGGCATGCGCAGGGCTGTGCTGGGTCGCAAGGAAGAAAGGACTCGCCCAGGGGGCTTAGGGCTGGGCTAGGGTGACTCCTTGGGGTCCTCGGTGAGTGCTTGAGAGGCTGGTTTATGGCTTGGGCACACTGGTCAGGTCCTAGGTGCGAATCAAGAGTCCTACATCTACTAGGATTTCTCGGTCATTCTTTCAGCTGATGTTAGGGCTTTGGGTTTGAGTTTAGTTTGGTTCCTAAGGGTGATAAGGGTCTAGTAGGGTCTAGATAAGGGTTGTCTCGAGGTTGGCTCATGATGGTTCGAGCATGGCTCGACCAAAAATGGAGAAGGCTCGAGGGTGACTTGTTCGAAGGTCCTAGGGTTTTTAATGAAAATATTATTCGAAACACGACTCAGGGGGGTCGAGTTTTGGTTCACAAGGGCTAAAATAATATAAAAGTCTAAATTTTAAATCTAAGAATTTTATATTAAATTTTGAAATTTTTAAGGATTAAAACGCATTCAAAACAAATAATTATGAATTAATTAAACATTCTAGTATTTAAGCTGAGTAAAATTATGAAATTTTAAGATAAGCTTAAATAATTATTTGGGACATGTTAGAGTCGATGAAATTAAGAAAAAAGTAAAAAAAAATGATATTTTACATTTAGGGGTAAAACGGTAATTTTACATCCTAAAATTAGTAAACGTCATGGCAGTGCTCTAATTGCTGTTTGATATGCTGATATGATTATTTTAAATGCTGATGAATTTTTATATGTTAAATTTTGATTTTTATATGTTTATGGATTTTTATGATTTATTATTGGTATTTAAAAGATATGTTGCATGATTGGTTAAAAGAAAAATGATATTATATGCATTTTTTTATTAAGTGATAGAAATACGAAATGTTTAAGGACGTGAAGGGATTGTGACTAATACGATGATATGTTGGCGATATCGCGAGGGTTATGGTCCCAGTGGGAGCCCGACGATTGTGTTTACTTGGATACGGATGCGAATACATTAATATGTTAATATGTTGGCTAAGGCCCAGTTGACCGGTGAGAGTGTTGCTGGTGTCCCTGCCGCCCAGTAATGTGGTTTTATGTAGATGGATTCATCGCCTAATACAAATACGAGTCACAATCACGATCTGAATTCAACAAACACGAATACGAATATGAATATATTAATATGAATATGTTGATATGAAAATGTTTATGAAAGTGTTTATGTTTAAAGTTTATGCATTAATATGAAAATATAATTTTAAGTACAAGTATTTTTCACCGTTGTATGTGATATGTATATGTATTACTTGTTATCAAGAATATGATGTGTTTAGTATTTAGACTCACTAGGTGTGATTGATGCTGGTGATATTTAAAATTATGATATTGGAGGTCTTGATGGTTGACTTTGTTGGACTGTTGTTGCACATAACCCGAGGACCAGCGCTTCTACTTTCCAAATTTAAGTTTATGATTTACGTTAGAGATTTTTAAGACTATTTATTTATGTTTTTTGAGAGATTTTTGAGAGCTTTAGTATGAGCTATACTTTTCAAATTTGTTGCTTTTTAGGTTTGGTAAAACGTTTGACGATTTTATGTTTTGAGATATTTCTTTGGATTTTCAAATACTAGTTGGTTTTTTTACTTTAAAATGGTGTCAAAATATTTTTATGCATGTATATGTTGGGTTCGGCTGAAATAAGTTAGGTTTTAAAAAAAAATTCTATTACTTTTTAAGCAAAACGAATGGCAGACATTTCATATAAGCTTTTCCAACTGAAGAATAACCAAGAAATATTCCTTCATCTTTTTTAACATTAATGACAGTTAATTGGTTTTTACCATTATTGTGAATGAATCATTTACACCCGAATATATTGAAGTATGGAACCACACTTTTCTTTCCATGCTAGATCTCATAAGGTGTTTTAAAATGATTCTTATTAGTCATCGATCTGTTCTGAGTGTATCACGACGTGTTAACTGCTTCTGCCCAAAAACCTTTGAGAAATACCATAATCAGCAAGCATAGTTCTAGCTGCCTCCTTAAGAGTATGATTTCTTCATTAAGCTACACTGTTCTGCTGTGGTGTTCTTACAGTTGAGAACTCATGTTTGACTCACAAATTTTCAAGAAACTGAGATCGAGTTTGATTGAAAAATCCATTTCCGCGATCAGATCTTATTAAGTCAATCCCAACTGATCTCTCGTTTAAAATTCTTTTGAAAAGTTTTATCAATTGTCAAGTAGTTTTCTCTTTTGATTTTAGAAAAATTACCCAAGTAAATATTCAGAAATCACAAACAATCACCAATGTGTATTTGATTCTCCATAAGATCATGGCTGGTGTTAGAACAAAAAGTCCATATGCATCAGTAATAAGCTTTGGGTTGAAAATTTACTTCCTTTGTTTTTTATAGATGGTCTAACTTGCTTGCCAAACTGACAAGCTAACCATATTTTATCTTTCGTAAACTGAATTTTTGGTAGACTAAACTCAACTACTGATGCTAACCAAGTAATATTTCAAATTGTCATCAAGTAAGACATCATCAGTAATAATGCTACCATGAATAAGTTTACCCTTACCCACGGTTCTACCTTGAGAAGCGTCTCCAAAAATGATTTTCGGACTTGGGTACTTGACTAGTTGTTTTATTAATTCTGCGTCTCCAGTCATGTGTTTTGAACATCCACTATCCAAGTACTAGACTGAGTCTTTGATAAATTTTCCTATAACTTGCAATCACAAATAATAAATAAATTTGGTATCCAAATCTATTTGGGTCTTGAACTGATTAGTACTTTAGGAACCAAGATTTGGATCAGTCGAACTAACTTTCCAGTCACTGTGTTCCAAATATATTTGCTTAATTTGTGTGTGTTAGATGTGTTGTGTGCAGATGATACAAGATGTGTTTTGGCTCTATTCGCCTTGTTGTTCATCCTATATCGCTTTTGAACAGGCTTGCAATTATGATAGTGACTGCAATAGCCATTCACCGGGTCCTGTTTGTTATAATTGGACCACTATGGTGACCAACTACGTGAATCAATTGAAATCTTTGGACTATATCCTATCCCATGCCTTTTATCCTTATTCATATTTTCAATCGGCTTTTCAACCGGCTTACTAGTCTCAGTTTGTTCATGTACCGTAACTGATTTAACAAAGTAAATGTTTTTCTTTTTCCATGTATTTATTTCTGGAATAATACTGCTTGATGAAGGTTCATCTTGACTGTTAAAGCTCAAACAAGTTTTATCTCCATCTTATTTTTGTAAACCTTGAATTTCAGTCAACGTGACTGATGACTTGTTCCAGACTTGAATCAAATCAGTTAGTCTTGAGTTATCAGACTTCAACTGTTGAATTATATATTTGTTCTCTTCCTTTTCTGTTGTCTGCTTAGAAATCTCCTTTTTGAAATTCGGCATTTCAACTGATTGTGAACAATTAGTTTCAGTTTTGTTGTTTGTAGGATCAATTTTCATAGCTTTAGCTTTCTCAAAGGAGAGAGCAAGCTTACAGTATTCATTTACCATGTCATGCAGAGTTGATATAAGTTCGTCACGTGTAAAATCAATTGAGTTGAAATCAAATACATGCTCACTTCTGGATTCCAGTTTAGCATCATTGGCCATGAGAAATTTCACCTCTTCTTCATCACTAGAGTTGCTTGAGCTCTCAGTTTCTGATGCATCACTATCGATTTCTGCCCATTTTCATTTTCTTTTTTCAGCAACCAGGACTTCTTCCTGGATGATTTCTTATAATCATATATATTTTTCCTTGCTCGAAGGGCTTCTTTCCATTCTCAACTGATTGCCTGTTGTCCTTCTTTTGCTTGGGACACTCACTATGAAATGACCAGTTTTGTCAAAGTTGAAGTACACGTTTGGTTCTTCCTTTGATTCATTCATGTGGTAATTCTTCTGGAATGATCCTTCACTACAAGAAAAATGCAATACGACAACGGTTAAAAACCGTTGTCGTAGCTCTTTTAAAACTGTTGTTAAAGCCACTGTTGTTAAATGGTTCGCTCAAAGACAACGGTTTTTTTTCCGTTGTCGTAGCTACAATTTGCGACGGTATTCACAACCGTCGCAAATATCATTTGCAACGGACCTCATACAAAAACCCGTCGCTAATCGCGACGGTTTCTTAACCATCACTAAAGTTAGCTACAATTTATTTAATAACCGTCGCTACATGTAGCCACGGTTTCTCATAAACTGTCGCTAAATATAGCGATGGAATTAACCGTCGCTATGTAGCGACTGTTTATACATGAATTACGTCGCAATATTTAAAATAAAAAAATTAATAATTTAATAAATCTGTGTTGTTAGTTGGTACAACCGTGTAAGAGATAAAAAAAATCTAAGTGTCGTGAAGTGATAAAATAGTGTAAGAGATAAAAATTTTAATTGTTTTGAAGTGGTAAAATCGTTTAAGAGATAAAAATTTTAAGTGTCGTGAAATGGTAAAATCGTGTAAGAGATAAAATTTTAAGTCTTGTGAAGTTGTAAAATCGTGTAAGTGAGAAAAATTTTAAGTGTTGTGAAGTGAAGTGGAAGAAAATGGAGCGAATTTGCAGGTATTTATAGAGAGTGGTGGAAGAAAATGGAACGAATTTGCAGGTAATTCTTGTGCAGGTATTTTAAATTAGCGACAGGTGTACTTGATTCTGTTGCTAACTTTACCGACGGTTTCAAATAAACCGTCGCAAATTTGAAATTAGCGACGATTTATCTATAACCGTCGCTAATATTAGCGACAGTTTTAAGGTAACCGTCGCTAAATACCGTTGTGTTCTATTCTTAACTCACGCTAATCGACAACATTTTTCTAAAACAGTTGTCGATTGTCCAAAAAACACGCTAATAGACAATGGTTTATGAAACCGTTGTCATAAACGTTCAAAGACAACGGTTTTACAGAACCGTTGTCATTGACCCTAAAAACCGTTGTCTTTGACCCCCAAAAGACAAGAGATTTATAAAACCGTTGTCGATTGTCCAAAAAAACACGCTAATAGACAATGGTTCATGAAACCGTGTCATAAACGTTCAAAGACAACGGTTTTACAGAACCGTTGTCATTGACCCTGAAAACCGTTGTCTTTGACTCCCAAAAGACAATGGTTGTATAAAAACCGTTGTCGTTTGCTTAAAAAATGATCTACGACAACGGTTTTAGCTAAAACCGTTGTTAAAAGTTAAAATTTTTTTAACAACGATTTTAGCTAAAACTGTTGTTGTATGTGTGTTGTTGATTCTGAAATTTCTTGTAGTGCTTGATTCTTTCTCATAAAAGTGTCTAACTTTCTGACGAACAATGACATATCGTCATGGCTCAGCTATTCAATAGTATTCTCAAATGAAACTGTTGGGAGCACTGAGGGCAATTGTGACAGGTGGAACTGATGGTTAACCCTCTCTTTTTTGCATTTCAAATTCATCAAATCATGCAGTTCCACTTTGTTGAGATCTTTTGATTCACGCATGGGCCATTGTTTTAACATCCCACTTCTTGGGATCACCAAAAATCACTTTTAGAACAACTTCTTTATTTGAATACACATTTCCTAGTGTATTCAGTTCATTTACGATGCTGCTTATTCATTCATCAAATTCGTTCATTGTTTAGCCAATCTTCATTTTGATGTAATCAAAATTCTATGCGGCAATTCAAATTTTGTTCTCCTTGTTTTTCTCATTTCCTTCGCATATCTGGATCAGCTTCTCCCAAATTTCTTTGGCAGATTTTCCTATTTTTATCTTGCTGAAGGTGTTCTTGTCCAGCGTCTTGTAGAGTATATCATTTGCAACGTTGTATAAATTTGTATTTTTTATCTTCAGTTGTCCACTCATCGCGTGACTTCTCAATGCGATGAGGTGCTCCATCAGTTAGAGAAACTACATTATTTACTTTCATTATCTTCATTGGTCCGTCAATTATGACGTACCACATATCGTCATCTTGGACAGCTAGATGAGCCTGCATTCTAATTTTCCAGTCATCAAATTCTTCTTTGAAAAACATGGGAATTTTATTGAACGAAGACATGGTTATCAGATGTATGTGTTTGGAAGTATTCAAGACAATATTTAACCTCTCTGATACCACTTGGTAGGTCGACTAATGAGGATGAACTGTTTGGAAGAGGGGCGGGGGATTGAATAAACATGTAGGCGTTTTGTACTCTTTTTTGAATATGAAACAGTTCTTTAAGGAAATGATTCTGAAATCTTATATGCCTATATCGATCAGTTAACTAATAATAGTGCAAATAAAATTGAAGGGTATATTGAATATTTTGGCTAAGGTACTGTGAAAGCTGAATGAACAAAAATAATGCACACGAGGATTATGATAGCTCTTCAGTAAAGGACTTTGATTAATTACAATGATTATGTATTAACTCACTTCAGTTTGGATTTAATGTAAGGCCCTAGAATATATTATGTGGTAATCTGGCATAATTAGAATAATATTGAGTGGAAAAAATAATATAATTATTTATACCAAATAATTTTTGAAGGTGTGTTAAAAATATTTTTTTAGAATATTAGAGTTGAGACAATATTAATTGCATATAGATATTTAAATAATACACAAGAGAAAAATAAATTCAAAACCGGGATTAATGGGCTGGAGTTACTATTTTTAGTAACCACTGCAGATTGGTACGGTGACCACTGTGGAAGGTATTAAAGGTTGGATGTAGCTTGTATAGGCTGGAATCAGAAGAAACGAGCGGAGCGAAGCTCCCTTTCGTGAGCCTTATTTTTGTGCAGTATTTTTTGGTAAGTTTTCAATTTTTGTGTATTGTGCATTGAGAATCCCGAATTGTCGTTCAAATATACTTGTAGATCTATTTTTAAATTTCTATGGATGTAATGTACGAGATTTTATTCTGATAATCTGTAATTACCGATTTATGATTTGATATGATTATGAAGGATCGTTCCGAGACAAGAATGAGATTGCATGTGAGATTTAATGTGTGAGGACAGTACCATCCGCGCACATGCACGACAGAATGCGCGCATGCGCGAAATGGGCAGAAGACCTCGCGTATATGCACGGAGTAAGGGCGCGCATATGCGCGAGCTACGCGAGAAGCAAAGAAGAATTTCAGAGAACCTCGCGCATATGCGCGGAGATGAAGCGCGCATATGCACGAGCTGTCGAGAAGAACAAGGTCGAGACTGGTAGGTCTCGTGCATATGCGCGGAGGATGGTCGCGCATATGCGCGAGACGTGCAGTACATACAAGAGGCCACACGTCCCTTATCATGCAACGTGTATATATATATATATATATATATACATATAAGTATTGCATTGTTCTTGAGAATTTTCAGAAAGAAAGGGGCGAGAAAGTTTCGTGAAAATCCTTACGCCTTTATATTTCGATCCGTCCAAATTAGAATTCGACTTCAGTACTGTGTTCATATCAATGCAGGCTACCACTGGACGTAATTTTTATTATGTTTAGACATGTTTTGAAATTATGATATTGCTGGAATCAGATGTAATTCATATATGATGTTCTTGACATGTTAGACATCATAGAATCGAAGTGAGACTGAGAAACAGATTGATTATGGGACTTTTATGATTTTCAGATTATATCTATTGATATTGGACCGATTTGGATTGTTGTTTGATTACAGATGGTATTGGATATTGGTTATAGATTGTAATTAATATCTGTTGAGATTGTATTAACCGGGATATCGAGAGTATTCTATTATGCCATTGATTTTGAGTTAAATCCAGATTTATTGGATTGGTATTGATTTGAGAAGTATATTGATATGATACTATTTATATTGTCATTGCCAGATTGAGTGTTGACAGACTTTGAATTCCAGACAGGAACGGCGTCAGAACTACAATAAAAGAAAAGTATATGTCAATGTGGTATTGGGAGATCGACTCGAGTAGGATATACTTGAGTTTCCCTAAATCACATACTTATTATTATTGTGTTTATTGATTTGATTTGATATGCTTATTCTATTGATTTATAGGAAGCATGTATTAGATGAGTATTAGACGAGTGATCTTGT
Source organism: Primulina eburnea (assembly GCF_022965805.1). NCBI lineage: Eukaryota > Viridiplantae > Streptophyta > Magnoliopsida > Lamiales > Gesneriaceae > Primulina > Primulina eburnea. The sequence continues at coordinate 13,633,068 of NC_133117.1, forward strand.
GACATAAGTGCCGATAGTGATGTAATCGTCACTGGCACATTGCACATTGTCACAAGATAGTTAATTGGCAATAATGCCAAAGTCTGTGACGGATAGGTCAAGACACCGGATGTTTGGTTATATCGAAGTAGATAGAATTGGATTTTCTTTTATTACTTGATGTTCGATATAGGAATAACAACGTCTGGAAAATCGGGATCCCTAGACTAGGATTGAGTCTAGTCTGAGCCGTGGAGTCACGAGTCTGATTGGCAGTCTTATATTGATTATGTTTTCAGACTTTGATATATACTCCTGATATCTATTTATGCTTTTATATTGATTATATGATTGCATGTTTCGTTGATTTATACTGGGATTTTATTCTCACCGGAGTTATCCGGCTGTTTTCGTGTTTGTATGTGTGCATGACAACAGATGGGACATGTTCGGGGTCAAGGAGATGAAAAGAGATCGTGATTAGAGTGGAGACTACGAAATTTGATTGGAGATAGGGTTTGGAACACTGGATATGTAGTTGTTAAACCTTAGTTTTGAATAATTGTATATAGTACAAGATTTGTACTTTAATACTGATATGTATATTAGATTGAATCCCATTACATTCCGCACTTTTAAAAAAAAATTAGACCCTGTTTATTGTAATTGATATAATTATTCCCACAAACGATTAAGAAATGAATTAGCGTCCGGGTCCCCACAATAGATGTTTGAAAAATGAAATTCTAATTAAAAAATTATTCAAAAAATGTCAGTTCATCCATCATACTCATCTCGAATTTTTCCTCCATTAACTTGGCAAATTTCTCACATAATTTGGGGTTAGTTGACCCAAATATAATATCATCAACATATATTTATACAAGTAAAATGTGGTCATTATTAGAAAATTTGAACAAGGACTTGTCAATTGATCCAACAATAAAATCATGATCAGTTAAGAATATTGAGTGATTGATAAAACCTGGTGGTTGTTCAACATAAACTTCCTCTTGCAACTGACCATTCAGAAATGCACTTTTTACATCCATTTGGTAGACTTTAAAGTTCTTGAAAGATGCATAGGCGAAGAACATTCTGATTGCTTCCAGTCTTGCAACTAGTGCTACGTCTCATCATAGTCAATTCCCTCTTCCTGCCTATATCCTTTTGCTACAAGTCTTGGTTTGTTGTGTGCAACTGACCCATCTTCATTCAATTTATTTTTGAATACCCATTTTGTACCTATAATTGTTTTACAAACTGGTCTTGGAACTAAATTCCAAAAATTGTTATGGGTAAACTGATTTAGCTCCTCTTGCATTGCATTTATCAAGTTAGGATCAACAAGAGCTTCGTCAGTTTTCTTTGGTTCCAGTTGTGAGACAAAAGCAGAATGAATGAACAAATTAAGCATTTGATTTCTTGTTCTTACCGGATCAGATGTATTACCTATCACCAATTCTTGAGGATGTGATTTCTTCCATCTGAGTTCAGTATTTATTGCTTCTATATAAGAAACTTCTTCTGTTGGCAACTGAATGTTTTCAGTTTCAGTTGGAGCTGTATCAGTTGATAACTGAATATCATTTGTTTGCTCCACCAACTAATTATCAGGGGTAGGTTCCTGTTCAATTGATTGATCTAGTATTTCTGGTTCAGGGGTTTGAAGGATATTTCTATTGATATGATTTTCTTATTCAGTATCATCCTCCAAAATGATCTCTGTAAAATAATCAACTAGCTCAACTGGATCAGTTGGCTTATCAATTAGCTCAGTTTCATAAAAAATAACATGAATAGATTCTTCAACATTTAAAGAGCTTTAATTAAAAACTCTATATGCTTTGCTAACTGAAAATATCTAAGAAAAATTCCCTCAACAGATTTAGCATCAAAGGCTTTTAAATTGTTTTTACCATTATCAAGAATGAAACATTTGCAGCCAAATATCTTTAAATAAGAAACCAAACTTTTTCTTCCATGCCAGATCTCATATGGTGTTTTCACATGATTCTTATTAATCATTGATCTGTTCTGAGTGTAACATGCAGTGTTACTGCTTCAGCCCAAAATATTTGAGAAATACCAGAATCAGCAAGCATTCTTCTAGCAGCTTCTTTAAGGGTCCGATTTTTTCTCTCAGCTACACCATTTTGCTGAGGTGTTTTAGCTGCTGAGAGATCATGCTTGATTCCAGTATTTTCTAAAAAGGTTGAAATATTTTGATTGATGAATTCAGTCCCTCTGTCAGACCTTATTCGATCAATCCCAATTGATTTTTCATTTAAAATTCTTTTGAAGAGTTTAATCAGTTGTTCACCAGTTTGGTCTTTTGATTTAAGAAAAATTACCCAAGTAAATCTTTAAAAGTCATCCACAAATACTAGGGTGTATTTCATTCCCCCTAAAATCACGACTGATATGGGACCAAAAAGATCCATGTGCAATAGTTCTAAGCATCGAAAAGATGATTTACAACCTCAGTTTTTGAATGAAGATCTTACTTGTTTTCCAAACTGAAATGCTGAAAAAATTGTCTTTTGAAAAATCTATTTTGGGCAAACCAGTTACAAGATCATGGTTACTCAGATAGGCAATTGATTTAATGTTTAAGTGGTACAATCTCTTATGCCATAACCAGTTTTTAGAAGATTTGGAAGCAATAAAGCAGACTGGTGCATAAGGTTGTTCAGTCCAACTAACTTTGTAAGCATTACCACAATGATTTCCAGTTAGGATTACCTCATCAGTTGAGTCTCTAAACGAACACGTGTATCTGTCAAACTGAACTGAGAAACTATTGTCGCATAACTGAATGATGTTTATCAAGTCATACTTCAAATTCTCTACTAGAAAAACCTCTTTAATTGTAAAGTTACTTTGGATAAGCTTACCCGTACCCACAGTTTTACCTTTGCAATGTCTCCAAAACTGATGTTTGGTCCAGTATATTTGATCAGTTGAGATAGCAAATTTGCATCTCCTGTCATATGTCGTGAACAACCATTGTCTAGATACTAAGTTGACTCCTTGCTTGTTCATGTTACCTGCAATCACACACAGTATATAACTTTGGTACCCATATTCATTTGGGTCCTAAACTGATTAGTCCTTTAGGAACCCAGACTTGAATCAGTCTAACTGATTTCCCAGTTATTGTGTTCCAAATGGCTTTTCTCGAATTTTTGGCAATATTTGTGTGATGTGAGGATGAAACAGTATGATTTGTATCCTTTTTCATCTGGATATTCTTTTGATATCGTTTCTGAACTGGCTTACAGTTGTAGTAATTGTAATAGCCATTCCGTGAGTACTGATTTTTGTGACTGGACCGGAGCGTTTAGACGACCAGTTTTTGCCTTTGTTCTTGTTAGAGTAGGTTCCCGTCGAGCCAAGTGTTGACAGAGTGTTCACAATGAAACACTATGTATAAACAATCTTTATTTTAATAATTTTTGAAATTATTGTTTTGGCACATCTTTATCTCTATACCCATGCTAGTTGCATAGATCAAGTTCTTGAATATATAAATAGTAGAAAGAATATGAGATGCTCATATGATGAGTATCATGAAACTCATATTTGAAATACTGTATATTCTAAACAGTTCCTAGTCGATTCAGCCGCCGCTAAGAAGGAAATAGGCCGCCCGAGTTTGAGACTAGTATCTGCGATCTGAGTACCATGTTTCATTGGTAGGTGCTCCTGGTAGAGTGCACTGAACAACCATCCATATAGGACTTTCCAAGTGGTTCTCACATATCGAGTAGATACGTCCTAGTTTATGATTGTACACCATTAGTCCTTATGACTCGGGACAACATTGAGACTCTATGTGCTAGCATTTCACTTTTACTTGTTTACCGACTCTCATGGGGTCATCATGTGGCAAGGTTGGGTATTTTGTCGTAATATAGGAGTCGATGCATTGTATTCAAGGATTCATTCCTTACCTTCGAGTATGGATATCCTATGTGATCTCATCTATATGTAGTATGTGTATGGTGGTAATTATGAAAGAGGTTTCATAGATTACACGATCGATGCAACTACAACATGACACATAGTATCTATTCTTTGACAGCTCTCGATATACCAATAGTTGTCGAATCGGTCGGGGTATATGAGTTGAAGGGACCGTACTGTACGCTAATCATAATTGAATGGTTCATGCAGGCACTATCATTTGATACCTAGAGAATCATGTAAGCAATGATGCTAGGCGTTTAACATGATTGGTTGGGTACTATCAGACTTGAGTTCTGACGTTCTTATTATCAAGGAGTTGATAACTAAGAATCGAGCAATTGGGGTATGCTCATATAAGGACATGTTTAGTCCTGAATCACATGAAGATGTGAACCCACATCAAGTTGTATCAATGAACTATTGAGGGCCACACAAGTGTTAACTTTCTAGATCCCGTTGAGAAGTAAAAAATCTTTCAATGTGTTGAACGGCTTATAAAGGAGTTTATAAGCGCAAAGAAAAATAGAAGTATGACTTCTATAAGGAGAATGTAACTTTTAATTTATAAAAGTGTTCCTAAATTTAAAGTTGACCAAATAAATACTGTATTTGAAAATTGTGATTTTCATAAACATTATTATGGACTAAATTAAATTAATTCAAGTGTTGAATTAATTAAATATCATCGGCCCTTGTAGAGCCCAATTAGAGATAATTATTAAACTAACGGGCTTGAGTAAAATCAAGTAAAGTTTAAATGGATTTGAGACATTTGAATAAAAAGTTCATGGGCCTTGTAATTGGTACAAGCCCATGTAGAAAGCATGCAATGGAGGTGAAGGGTTGGAGACAACTTTTTCAATATCCAAGGCATGGCATGCACATGCTTACTTTTTACTTTTTCAAGCACCAATAAAATTTCTCCCCCTTCACTCCAAAAAACAATATGACCGAAATCCCTTCATCATTCTATCCTCATTTTTGCTTCTTCAATTTTTGAATATTTCACTCTTTTCTCAAAGAAAAATCCTCTAATTTTTCTAGTGCGAAATTAGATGGGATCTTCCTTGTTGGTGGTGGGATTAATTTTTAGCAAGGTGTGTTCTTGGAAGCTTGAAGATTAGTCTTGCCATTGAAGAGCTTAGTTGTTTGACAACTAAGTTGGAGCCATCATCAATCTTTTAAGATTGATAGGTATATTTTCTAAAACACTTTATGAATTCCATTTTGTGTTTTATTGTATTTGCTACACACTATAGTGTTTAGGGTGCTCGATTTCTTGCTTGAAAATAATTTTTGAAACTTCCGTTGCGCAAGCAAACACCTTAAACGATCCCCCTTCAAGTGGTATCCTGAGCTATGGTTACTATTTTGGGTAGCATATACATGATATTATATTTAAGTCAATTTCTAACTGCATGAGACAATCAAAACGACAAATCAAGGCCGTTTTTTGGGCGATTTATGGGGAGCAAGTTGCTGCCCATTTCAAGCAGGCTACTGAAATGGGAAGCGTGAAAAGCCCCTTTAATTTTTACAAAAAAAAAATTGGGTGTGCATGTTTGCCGGAATCCAGCGACGTCGATGACGACTAGGGTTTCCAAAAGTGTTTTAGAATATCAAAGTGTCATGGGCCTTGAGTTGTTGGACCATTTGATGGTTGACATATTTTGTGAAATTTAAATGAGACAAAATGTTTTTGGTGAAAAATGAATTTTTGGGCCCTTAAGTTTAAATTTACAAAAGTTATACATATTTTCTCATAAAATAAATAATTGAAGTTGGACTTCAATTATTTATAGTAAATTGTGATTATAAGAAATTCGGTTATAACTAAATTAATTAGAAAGTAGACAAAAGAGTTTGTATACTTTGTTAATTTATTTTATAATCTTGACGGTTAGTGATTGGATCAAGATATATAATATTGGATCAATTGATTATTGTGATAATTAATTGATAGTGTATGATATGTGATATTATGCATGAAGGATGATCAAAAGCCCAAGCCCAATTTGCTAGGTGTATGCTAGGATATTTTGTGCTGAATAATTGTAATAATTATCAATTTATAAAGTGAGATTAGTTTATGGTCCGTTCCCACCCCATGAGATGTATCCCTATTTGCCATGAATATTTATTTGTCAATATTATTATAGTGGAAGATCAAGATTGGAAGATGGTGGCTTTGATGATTATGAAGATTGAAGACATGTAAATATAAGAGGCTTGTGTAATAGTGGCATTTTCATCCCATGCATTTCACTAGGATTGGACCTAGGCCCGTGCTTAGCTCAGGGTCATTAGTTTTGGGACGATGGATCATCCTTGTTTTGTTTACTATTTATAATATATGCATGATATGTTATAAATAATGAGTATGTGTGTTATTATTATGATAATAACAAAGTTGCATTAATCCGACAAACATACGATCAAACATGGCGAGCTTTTAAATAAAATTAATGATGAGACCTTTCCAAATTAAAAACCCTCATTTTGAATAAGATTCAAAATTAATATCAAGCCCTAAAAGAGGAATTATAATGGTGTTTATAATTTCCATGTCTTCCATCGATAATTGGTGCATGATGAACGCTACCCGTGCTCGGGGCTCGGCTCATATTATTGGGGAGCCTTGAACACTGGAAAGATGTGACATCCATTGACATAATGATGTGAACTACGTGGAACTCCCATGATTTCGGCTCATATTATTGAGGGAACTCATGACGACCTTCCATTAAGGTTCAACATCGATGGATAATGGCTTGACACATAAAGATGAACGACGTCATATTATTGGGTCCTAATAAAACGCGAGACAAAAGTTTACGTAAAGGTTTGCATGTTGATGAAATTAGAAACTACCTTTTAGGAATTATGATTGGCTGATATTATTCGAGATCATGATTTGCTAATTGGACCTTACGTACTTACTGAGGAAAGTAGTTTCTCGTTTTCACTACCCTTGAGGAGTTGGTGAATATGATTGTGACGTTTGAAGCCACCATCAAGAAAGAGAATTCGGTTCTTTATGTGGGCTCTTCATTTGGTACGAAGACTGGTCCACTTGGGAAGGGAAAGAATCGTTCTTTCAAACGTCCCAAGAAGAACGTGCCCTTGAAGATGCAAGCTCCAAATCCCGTTGTGGCTGCCACACCAGTAAAGGCTGACAAGAGTGCTGATGTTTGTCATCATTGCAAGAAGCCTGGACATTGGAGGCATAACTGCAGAGAATATCTTGTCCAGAAGGGTTCTGGAAATGGTATGTTCTATATTAAAGTAAACATTTCAATTAACTCTACTTCTTGGGTATTGGATACCGGCTGTGGCTCGCATCTCTGTAATGATTTACAGGTGATGGGAAGAAGTATGAGGCTTAGGAAAGGTGAGACCTTCTTGAGGATGGGCAATGGAGCAAGAGTTGCTGCCAAGGCCGTAGGAGATGTTTACTTGCTTTTGAAAAAATGATTTTTAATTTTAAGATATGTTTTGTTTGTAACTGATTTGATGAAAAACATTTTTTCCATTTCTATGCTCGATAAAGATGGATATTCTTATTTATTTAGCAAAGGTGTTTGCAACATTTACAAGAATGAATGTTTGATTGGTACTGGAGAACTTGAAAACGATCTCTATAACTTAAAATGGAAAGATATTTCACTAAACAATGTCCAAGAAATAACAACAACAAACAAGCGAAAGCACGATACTCTTAATACGGAACAATTATGGCATGCTAGATTAAGATATATTTCCTTAAGAAGGATGAACAAGCTAGTGGGAGTGGGCATGTTTGATATGTCTGATATTAATTCTCTCCCAACATGTGAATCATGTCTAAAAGGAAAGATGACCAAAATTCCCTTTAAGGGACATGTGGAGCGAGCCAAAGAATTATTGGATTTGATCCATACCGATATGTGCGGTCCGCTTAGCATCACTACTAAGCATGGACATGCCTACTTCATCACCTTACCGATGACTTTTCGAGGTATGGGTATGTGTATTTGATGAAAACAAGTCTGAAGCCTTTGAAAGGTTCAAAAATTCAGAAGTGAAGTAGATAAACAGTTGAGACGAAGCATCAACTCACTTCGATCGGATCGAGGTGGTGAGTAGTTGAGTGCTGAGTTCCAAGAGTATCTTAGGGAGAATGTGATTCTCTCGCAGTGGACTCCGCCTGCTACATCACAGTTGAATGGTGTTTCGGAGCGTCGTAATCGAACTTTGATGGACATGGTTCGGTCTATGATGGGGTTCACGTAGTTGCCGCCATACTTTTGGGGATATGCGTTGGAGACAACGACACTGTTGTTCAACAATGTCCATTCAAAGGCAGTTGATAAGACACCATATGAGACATGGATGGGTAAGCCTCTCAAATATTCTTATCTTAGAATATGGGGATGCCCTGCTTATCTGAAGCAGTCAGTGGGAGATAAATTGGATAGTAGATCCATTTTATGTTACTTTGTGGGATATCCAAGGAATTCAGTTGGATACTATTTCTATCATCCTCAAAAAACAAAGGTGTTTGCTTCTAGGAATGCAACCTTTTTGGGAAAAGAATTTCTATTGGATAGAAAAAGGGAGAAGATAGAACTCGAAGATGTTCGAGAGACAGCCACAATTGAAGAACCTACACCCGAAGAGCCAAGAGAGGAGATACAAGCTCCTAGAAGATCCGAGAGAGTCTCGAGACCACCTATGAGGTACGGTCTGCTTCTTGAAGAGGGCCATGATGAGCCTAACCATGGATGTGATCCAAGGACTTTCAAGGAAGCATTATCTAATGATGCTGATTAATCCAAGTGGCTTGAAGCAATGGAATCTGAGATGAATTTCATGTATTCGAACCAAGTGTGGAATCTCGTGGATCCACATGAGGGAACAGTTCCCATATGGTGTAAATGGATTTAAGAGAAAACTTGGGGCGGATGGGAAGGTATGGACTTTCAAGGCGCGATTGGTGGCAAAAGGATATACACAAAGACAAAAGAGTTGACTTTGAAGAAACGTTTTCTCCAGTTACAATGTTCAAGTCTATAAGGATATTACTAGCCATAGCTGCATGGTATGACTATGAGATATGGCAGATGGATGTGAAGACAGCCTTTCTTAATGGGGATATTAAGGAAGAGATTTACATGTCTCAACCTGAAGGGTTTACATCTATCGGAAGTGAGCATATGGTATGCAAACTTCAGAGATCTATTTATGGTCTAAAACATGCATCTAGGAGTTGGAACTTTAGATTCGATAGTACAATCAAAGAGTTTTGTTTTACTAAGAATCCTGATGAACCCTGTTTGTATAAGAAGGTCAGTGAGAGTGCTGTGACATTCCTGGTGCTTTATGTTGAAGACATTCTACTCATTGGAAATGATGTAGGAATGTTGCAATAAACCAAAATATGGTTAGCGAGTAAATTCTCGATGCAGGACTTGGGTGAAACATCTTTTGTATTGGGAATACAGATCTATAGAGATAGATCGAGAAGATTGCTTGGTCTCACCCAGTCCACATACATTGATACCATCGTGAAGCGGTTCTCTATCGATGAGTCCAAGAGAGGACATCTACCAATGTGTCATGACGTGTCCCTATCCAAGTTTTTGTCTCCCAAGACCGTTGCAGAGATAACGGCGATGACAAAAATTCCTTGTGTATCTGCAATTGGTAGAATCATGTATGGGATGATATCTACACGTCCTGACGTGGCTTTCACACTAAGTATAGTGAGTAGATATCAATCGAACCCTGGTCTTTTACACTGGAAAGCTGTGAAAGAAATCCTCAAGTATTTGAGAAGGACCAATAAGTTGTTCTTGGCCTATGGGGATGGAGAACTGAAATTGGAAGGCTATACCGACTCTAGTTTCCAAAGCGATATCGATGACTCGAAGTCAACCTCTGGATTCATATTCATGCTCAATGGTGCTGCTGTCTCTTGGAAGAGTTCCAAGCAAGACAGTACTGCGGATTCCACCACTAAGGCCGAATACATTGTTATATCAGCTGCAGCAAAGGAGGCTGTTTGGATAAGGAATTTCGTCCAAGAGTTGGACGTCAATCCTAATGGAGTTGCTCATGTCCCGGTGTTTTGTGACAACACGGGAGCTATAGCTCAAGCAGAGGAGCCAAGGTCTCATCAGAAATCCAAACACGTATTGAGAAAGTACCACATCCTACGAGAGATAGTGAAAACAGGAGAAATGTCGATTGACAAAGTCGGCTCCGCAGTTAATGTTGCTGATCCACTAACTAAGCCTTTACCTGGATCATTGATCGAGAAGCATCGCGAATCAATGGGTTTGAAGCATATGGGTAGTTGGCTCTAGTGCAAGTGGGATTTGTTAGAGTAGGTGCCCGTCGAGCCAAGTGTTGGCCGAGTTTTCACAATGAAACTCTATGTATAAAAAATAGTTATTTTAATAATAATTGAAATTATTGTTTTGGCATATCTTTATCTATATACACATGCTAGTTTCATAGATAAAGTCCTTGAATATACAAATAGTAGAAAGAATATGAGATGCTCATATGATGAGTATCATGAAACTCATATTTGGAATACCATATATTCTAAACAGTTCCTAGTCGATTCAGCCGTCGCTAAGAAGGATATAGGCCGCTCGTGTTTGAGACTGGTATCGGCGATGTGATTACCGTGTTTCATTGGTAGGGGACATTGTGATGTCCGAACATGCAGATAGGTGCTCCTGGTAGAGTGCACTGAACAACCCTCCATATAAGAATTTCCAAGTGGTTCTCACTTATCGAGTGGAAACGTCCTAGTTTATGGTTGTACACCATTAGTCCTTATGACCCGGGACAACATTAATACTCTATGTGCTAGCATTGCACTTTGACTTGTTTACCGACTCTCATGGGGTCATCAGGTGGCAAGGTTGGGTGTTTTGTTGAAACATATAGGAGTAGATGCATTGTATTCATGGAAGCACCGCTTACCTTCGGGTATGGATATCCTATGTGATCGCATGTATATGTAGTATGAAATCTCTTATCAGAGTATGGTGGTAATTATGAAAGGGGTTTCATAGATTACACCTGTGGGGACCCGGACGCTAATCAAGTTCTTAATCGTCATTGGGACTAATTAATCAATTATAAAAAGGGTCTAAATTTTTTTCTTTTTAAATGCGGAACGTAGTGAAATCAAACTAATATACATATCAGTATAAAATACAATACAAATCCTGTACTGCATGCATTCAAACTAAACTAAGGTTTAACAACTAATATCAAGTGTTCAACCCTACTATATATCATAATCCAAGTCCGGAGCCTCCACTCTAATCACGATCTCTCCTCATCTCCTGGACCCTGAACCTGTCCCACCTGTTGTCATGTACACATACAGACAAGACAACAGCAGGATAACTCCGGTGAGAATACAATCCCAGTATAAATCAACGAACATGCAGTCATATATTCAATACAAAGCATGAAACAGATAACAGTAATACATATCAAAATCAGAAATGTAAACAATATCAATCTATCGACAATACTCGTGACTCCACGATTCAGACTAGACTCAATCCTATCCTAGGGATCCCGGTGTCCAGATGTGGCATTCCTATATCGAATAACAGTAATAGAAAAGACTCCAGTTCTATCCAAGTCGATATAACCAAACATCCAGTGTCCAGACGCATCCGTCATAGACTATGGTCTATCGCCATATCTTGTGACATCGTGCAATGTACCCGTGGTTACCTGCCACTATCAGGTACTTCTGTCACAAGATCACTCGTCTAATGCATGCTCCTATAACTCCATAGAACAAGCATTTCAATCAAATCATTAAACAAAATGATAAACAAATAATAAGTATGTGAATTAGGGAAACTCAAGTACATCCTACTTGAGTCGATGTCCCAATACACATTGACTTATACCTTTCTTTTGTAGTTTCGGTCTGGAATCCAAACTCTGTCAATCCCTCAATCTAGCACTGGCAATATCAATGATATCATATCAATATACCGTTCAAGTCAATACTAATCTGATCAATCATTCAATTTAACGGTATAATCGCGCAATCCCGATATTCCAGTCAATATAACATAACCAGACATCAATTACAAATCATAACTCATATCCTGATATAATCTGTACTTCATTCATATTCCAATTCTGTCCAATTTCCAATCCACAACCTCATAAAATCATAATAATACCATAATCAATCCGTTTTTCAGTCTGACTTCAATTCTACGATGTTTAACATGTCAAGATCATATATGAATTCCATTCAATTCTGACAATATCATAATTTCAAAACATGTCAAAACGTAGTAAAACTTACATCCAGTTGTAGCCTGCGTTGACAGGAACTCAGTACTGAAGTCGGATTTAAAATCAGACGGACGGATTTTGCACAAAAGGCGTAAGGATTTTCTATAATCTCACAGAGACTCTTCTCGACTCTTTTCTCGGAATAATGAAGGAAAACGAAGCTTGTTACATATATATATATATATATATATATATATATATATATATATATATATATATATATATATATATATATATACTGCAGTCTCGCATGTAAAGCAAATGGCCGATTCTCCATGCAACACGTCTCGCGCATATGCGCGACATTACCCGCGCATATGCGCGAGACCTACTGGTCTCCGCCCCAAATTCTCGGCAGCTCGCGCATATGCGCGACTCATTTTCGCGCATATGCGCGAAGCCCTCTGGACCTCCCGCGCATGTGCGCGCCTACACATCGCGCATGTGCGCCGACCTCTCTGGATGTCTCGCGCATGTGCGCGCACCCAAGTCTCGCATGTGCGCCCAACATTCTGTCTCGGCAACTTTGCTACTGGCCTCCTCGCGCATATGCGCGCCATCACTCGGCGCATATGCGCGAAGTCTTCTGTCCACTCCGCGCATGTGCGCGCATTCGGTCGCGCATGTGCGTGAAGGCTACTGTACTTGCACTTATATCTTTTCATATGCAATTTTATTTTGTGTCCCGATTAATCCATTCATAATCGTATCAAATTATAAATCAATAATTACAGATTATTAGGATTAAATTTCCGGGCATTACATTTCTCTCCCCCTAAGATACGATTTCGTCCTCGGAATCACAGGCATTTTATTCGTATTAACAAGGAGGATATATACAAGAATTGTATAAGAAAATTTACATCAGTGAAATAATGATGGGAATTCTTGTCTCATATCAGTCTCAGTCTCCCAAGTAGCTTCTTCGATACCATGACGAGTCCATTGAATTTTCACAAGAGGAATCGTCTTTGTTCTGAGTTGTTTTTCTTTACGATCGATAATCCGAATCGGTTTCTCGGCATAACTCAATGTCTCGTCCAGCTCGGTCTCGTCTGGTTGAATAACATGAGAATCATCAGGGAGATATTTCCTCAGCATTGGTACATGAAAGACATCATGTATTCCAGATAATGAAGGCGGCAATGCTAGTCGATAGGCACGATCTCCTATCTTCTCGAGAATCTCATAAGGACCGACGTATCGTGGAGACAACTTTCCTTTCTTTCCAAATCGGACAACACCCCTGAAAGGTGAAATCTTCAGGAAAACTCGGTCTCCTGCCTCAAATACCAACGGTCTACGTCGAAGGTTGGCATATTTGGCTTGTCTGTCCTGGGCTGCCTTCATTTTCTTCTGAATTAGCTTTACTTTTTCAGTCATATCTCTAATCATATCAGGTCCAGTCTCAGGAACTTCAGAGATATCATCCCAATAAAGAGGCGATCGACACTTCTTTCCGTACAACGCTTCAAATGGTGCCATTTCAATACTCGTTTGATAGCTATTGTTGTACGAAAATTCACAAAGAGGTAATGCATCTTGCCAATTAATGCTAAGATCAAGCACTACTGCTCTCAGCATATCTTCCAATGTCTGAATCGTCCGTTCTGACTGTCCGTCAGTCTGTGGATGATATGCGGTACTAAGATGCAATTTCGTACCGAGAGCTTGCTGCAGACTCTGCCAAAAGTGCGATGTAAACCAAGGATCACGGTTTGAAACAATCGAATTCGGCACTCCGTGCAATCTCACCACTTCCCGGACATAGATATCGGCCATCTGATCATATCTATATGTCATCTTGTATGGAATAAAACATGCGGATTCAGTCAATCGATCAATCACGACCCAAATCGCATCATAACCTCGGGAGAATCTCGGTAGTTGGGTCACAAAATCCATGGAAATGTGATCCCATTTCCATTCAGGAATAGACAAACTCTGTAACAATCCTCCTGGTTTCTTCCTCTCAGCTTTCACCAGTTGGCAATTGAGACACTTTGATACAAATGTAGCAATGTCCGCTTTCATTTGTTTCCACCAGTACTGTGTCTTCAAGTCATTATACATTTTCCTGCCACCAGGATGAATGCTAAATCGACTGTTGTGCGCTTCTGTCAGTATTTGCTGTCTGAAATTCAAAACATTCGGCACCACAAGACGATTATTCACATACAAAATACCATTTTGAACCTGATATTCCGATCGATGTCCAGTTCTAACCATAGCAATCGACTTCTGTATATTCTGATCACCTTTCTAAGCCGCTTTAATTCTCACAATCAGCTCTGGTTCCGCTTGAATAGTATATAATCTCATTGGTCTCTTATCTGTCTCAAATACTAGTCCAGACAAACAGCAGTCCTCAATCAAATTCGAGACTCCCATAGTCGATAAGGATAGAGAACATACCTTTCGACTTAGTGCATCTGCTGGTGCATTAGATTTCCCCGGATAGTATTTGATTTCACAATCAAAATCTTTCAATAAATCCAGCCACCTCCGCTGTCTCATATTCAACTCTGATTGTGAAAACAGATATTTCAAGCTTTTATGATCAGAATATATTTCAAATTTCTCACCGTACAAATAATGTCGCCATATCTTCAATGCAAAGACTATGGCTGCCAATTCAAGATCATGAATTGGATAACGAGATTCATGGGGTTTCAGCTGTCTCGAGGCATAAGCAATCACATGCTCCCGCTGCATCAAAACACAACCAAAACCTCGGTGAGATGCATCACAATAAACAACAGAGTCACTAGTACCTGACGGGATAGTCGACACCGGTGCATTGGTTAATCGCTTCTTTAATTCAAGAAAACTGGTCTCACATTCTTCAGACCAGACAAATGGAGCATTCTTCTGAGTCAGCTGAGTAATAGGTTTGACAATACTCGAGAAATCTTTAATAAAACGTCGGTAATATCCTGCCAAACCCATAAAGCTGTGAATCTCTGGTACAGATGTCGGTCTCGGACAAGAAATCACTGCCTCAACCTTACTGGGATCAACTGCAATACCATCTCCGGATATAATATGACCCAGAAATACCACATGTTTCAACCAGAACTCGCATTTCGACAGTTTAGCATACAGTTTCTCAGCCCTCAAAATTCGTAACACAATTCTCAAATGTTCCGCATGCTCCATCACCTTCTTAGAATAGATTAGAATATCATCGATGAAGATAATCACGAAATCATCGAGATATTTTTGAAAAACTCGGTTCATCAACCCCATAAAAACTGCCGGTGCATTTGTCAAACCAAATGGCATGACAATAAATTCATAGTGTCCATACCTGGTTCTGAGTGCAGTTTTAGAGATATCAAAGTCCCTGACTCTCAATTGATGGTATCCAGATCTCAAGTCGATCTTGGAATACACCGAAGAACCCTGCAACTGATCAAACAAATCATCAATACGAGGCAATGGATATTTATTCTTTACCGTTGCTTTGTTCAGTTGCCGGTAATCTATACAAAGTCTCATCGACCCATCCTTCTTTCTCACGAACAGTACTGGAGCACCCCAAGGAGATACACTCGGTCTGATATACCCCTTGGCCAGTAAATCCTCCAACTGTTCTTTCAACTCTTTTAATTCAATCGGTGCCATCCTGTAAGGAGCCCTCGAGATCGGAACTGTTCCTGGCATTAACTCAATGCTGAAGTCTATCTCTCGAATCGGAGGTAATCCAGGAATCTCATCCGGAAAGACATCAGCAAACTCACACACCACCGGCAAGTCCGCCAATGATGGGCTTGATTTCAGTAAATCAACTGAATATACCAGGAATCCATCCGCTCCTTTCTGCAATAATCGTGTCATATTCATTGCAGATATCAAAGGAATTTTAGCTCGAGAACGCTTACCGTAAAATTTCCACTCCTCATCCATCTCAGGTCTGAATCTCACTATCTTGTGGAAACAATCGACTGTAGCCCTGTACTTGGTCAATGTATCAATACCGATAATACAATCAAAGTTAGATATCCCAAGCACAATACAGTCCAACTCAATCTTATGCCCATCATACTGCAGTGTACAAGATTTCACAGACTTTACTGATATCAAACTTGTCCCTAACGGGGAGGAAACAGACACTACCGCAGACAATGACTCAACAGGTAATGCATGACTCAATGCAAACCTCTCAGAAATAAACGTATGTGATGCACCAGTATCAATCAATACGTACGCAGGATAACCAGAAATAAAACAGTTACCTGCAACTACATCGTCAGGTGCATCCTGTGCCTGCTCCTCAGTCAGAGCAAACACTCGGGCCTGCTGTCTCGGAGGCTGGCTCACTGACTGGCTTCCTCCTGGCCTCTGCTGTGACTGGGTATACGGTGCTGGCTGAAAAGAATGCACAGCAGATGGTCGTCTACCTGCCTGAGCCGCTGATCCAGATGACTCAGCTGCCTGGGATCCCTGGGCACCTCTCTAGGGACACACTCGAGCAAAGTGTCCCTGTTGCTTGCAAATACGGCAGCTGCCAAACACTCCTCGGCACTGCTCAGTGGGATGCTTCCCTCCACAAGTATTGCAAATAGGTCCAGTATAGCTCTGGCTCTGTCGAGGACTCCCAGAACTAGAAGAACTGCTCCCTGACTTCTTGAACTGCTTTCCTCTCATCTTCAAAAAGTCCTTCTTTCCGCCACTACTGCTGCCACCTTCAAATCGAGGAGGTGGTTGCTGGAATCCCGGTGCTGGAAGCATAAACGAAGGTCCTCTCTGTCTCATTAGACCGGCTTTGGCTCCTTTGGCTCTATTCAAAGCATCGGTAAAGTTGTTCGGTCTTCCCGTGTTTACCAAGGTGAATATTTCCGGATTCAGGCCGTTAATGAACTGATCCGCCACAGCCTCGTCATGATCCGCCACATGTGGAGCAAAGCGTAACAGTGAAGAAAACTTGGCCACATATTCCTCGATGTTAAGTTGGCCCTGTCTCAAGTTCGCAAACTCGGCTCCCTTGTCCTTCCTGTATGACACTGGAAAGAACCTCTGATAGAATTCAGTTCTAAATACACTCCAGGTAATAATCGTACCTCGGTGTTCCAATGTCCTTTTTGTGTTGATCCACCAGTTCTTGGCAATGTCATGCAATTGGTGTCCTATCAGTTTCACCCTCATCTCATCAGTATATTCCAACGAATCAAACATCATTTCAATATCATCCAGCCAACTTTCACAATCTACTGAATTTTCAGTTCCTTTCAAAGTAGGTGGATGGAATGATTGGAATCTTTTTAACAGTGTCTCCATTGGAGTGGCTGTAACGTCCATGGGAGGGTTGTATGTACTACCCTGCTCCGGTACTCTTCTCGGAGGCATATCTGAAACTCAAAAGGTTTAGCAATCCCAAACAAAATCCGATTTCAATCCTCTTCCGATCATCTTATTGCTGATCCAGAATTAGCTCCAATTCATATTCAATAACACATGTTTTCAAATCAAATCAGATAAACATGTATTATAAAGCAGTAAATCATGCTAGCAATCCAAAAGCAAGGAAAGAAACCTCATTCTACCCCGCTCACTAGCTCCTATCTCAGTCTCAAGGAACCTATAGCTCTGATACCACCTGTTGTGGGGACCCGGACGCTAATCAAGTTCTTAATCGTCATTGGGACTAATTAATCAATTACAAAACAGGGTCTAATTTTTTTTCTTTTTAAAATGCGGAACGTAGTGAAATCAAACTAATATACATATCAGTATAAAATACAATACAAATCCTGTACTGCATGCATTCAAACTAAACTAAGGTTTAACAACTAATATCAAGTCTTCAACCCTACTATATATCATAATCCAAGTCCGGAGCCTCCACTCTAATCACGATCTCTCCTCATCTCCTGGACCCTGAACCTGTCCCATATGTTGTCATGTACACATACAGACAAGACAACAGCCGGATAACTCCGGTGAGAATACAATCCCAGTATAAATCAACGAACATGCAGTCATATATTCAATACAAAGCATGAAACAAATAACAGTAATACATATTAAAATCAGAAATGTAAACAATATCAATTTGTCGACAATACTCGTGACTCCACGATTCAGACTAGACTCAATCCTAGCCTAGGGATCCCGGTGTCCAGATGTGGCATTCCTATATCGACAAACAGTAATAGAAAAGACTCCAGTTCTATCCAAGTCGATATAACCAAACATCCAGTGTCCAGACGCATCCGTCATAGACTATGGTCTATCGCCATATCTTGTGACATCGTGCAATGTACCCGTGGTTACCTGCCACTATCAGGTACTTCTGTCACAAGATCACTCGTCTAATGCATGCTCCTAAACTCCATAGAACAAGCATTTCAATCAAATCATTAAACAAAATGATAAACAAATAATAAGTATGTGATTTAGGAAAACTCAAGTACATCCTACTTGAGTCGATGTCCCAATACACATTGACTTATACCTTTCTTTTGTAGTTTCGGTCTGGAATCCAAACTCTGTCAATCCCTCAATCTAGCACTGGCAATATCAATGATATCATATCAATATACCGTTCAAGTCAATACTAATCTGATCAATCATTCAATTTAACGGTATAATCGCGCGATCCCGATATTCCAGTCAATATAACATAACCAGACATCAATTACAAATCATAACTCATATCCTGATATAATCTGTACTTCATTCATATTCCAATTCTGTCCAATTTCCAATCCACAACCTCAGAAAATCATAATAATACCTTAATCAATCCGTTTTTCAGTCTGACTTCAATTCTACGATGTTTAACATGTCAAGAACATCATATATGAATTCCATTCAATTCTGACAATATCATAATTTCAAAACATGTCAAAACGTAGTAAAACTTACATCCAGTTGTAGCCTGTGTTGACAGGAACTCAGTACTGAAGTCGGATTTAAAATCAGACGGACGGATTTTGCACAAAAGGCGTAAGGATTTTCTATAATCTCACAGAGACTCTTCTCGACTCTTTTCTCGGAATAATGAAGGAAAACGAAGCTTGTTACATATATATATATATATTGCAGTCTCGCATGTAAAGCAAATGGCTGATTCTCCATGCAACACGTCTCGCGCATATGCGCGACATTACCCGCGCATATGCGCGAGACCTACTGGTCTCCGCCCCAAATTCTCGGCAGCTCGCGCATATGCGCGACTCATCTTCGTGCATATGCGCGAAGCCCTCTGGACCTCCCGCGCATGTGCGCGCCTACACATCTCGCATGTGCGCCTACCTCTCTGGATGTCTCGCGCAGGTGCGCGCACCCAAGTCGCGCATGTGCGCCCAACATTCTGTCTCGGCAAATTTGCTACTGGCCTCCTCGCGCATATGCGCGCCATCACTCCGCGCATATGCGCGAAGTCTTCTGTCCACTCCGCGCATGTGCGTGAAGGCTACTGTACTTGCACTTATATCTTTTCATATGCAATTTTATTTTGTGTCCTGATTAATCCATTCATAATCGTATCAAATTATAAATCAATAATTACAGATTATTAGGATTAAATTTCCGGGCATTACAACACCATGGATGGAACAGCGACATGAAACATAGTATCGATTCTTTGACAGCTCTCGATATACCAATAGTTGTCGAATCGGTCGGGATATATGAGTTGAAGGGACCGTACTGTACGCTAATCATAATTGAATGGTTCATTCATGCACTATCATTTGATACCTAGGGAATCATGTAAGAGATGCTGCTAGGCGTTTAACATGATTGGTTGGGTACTATCAGACTTGAGTTGTGACGTTCTTAATATCAAGGAGTGATAAGTAAGAATTGAGCAATTGGAGTATGCTCATATAAGGATTTGGTTAGTCCCGAATCAGATGGAGATGTGAACCCACAGATAGTTGTATCAATGAACCATTGAGGGCCACACAAGTGCTAACTTTCTAGATCCCGTTGAGAAGTAAAAAATAGTTCAATGTGTTGAACGGCTTATAAAAGAGTTTATAAACGCAAAGAATAATAGAAGTATGACTTTTATAAGGAGAATGTAACTTTTAATTTATGGAATTGTTCCTAAATTAAAAGTTGGCTAATTGAATAATGTATTTGAAAACTGTGATTTTCATAAACATTATTATGGACTGAATTAAATTAATTCAAGTGTTGAATTAATTAAACACTAGTGGACCTTGTAGTGTCCAAATAATTAAATTAATTCAAGTGTTGAATTAAATAAATATCATTGGGTCTTGTAGAGCCCAATTAGAGATAATTATTAAACTAGTGGGCTTGAGTAATTGTTAGAAGCCCAAGTAGAAAGCATGCAAGGGAGGTGAAGGGTTGGAGGAAACGTTTTCAATATCCAAGGCATGGCATGCACATGCTTACTTTTTACTTTTTCAAGCACCAAGAAAATTGCTCCCCCTTCACTCCGAAAAACACTATGGCCAAAATTCCTTCATCATTCTATCCTCATTTTTGCATCTTAAATTGTTGAAGATTGCACTCTCTTCTCAAAGAAAAATCCTCTAATTTTTATATTGCAAAATTAGAGGAGATCTTCCTTGTTGGTGGTGGGCTTAATTTTTGAGCAAGGCGTGCTCTTGGAAGCTTGAAGATTACTCTTGCCATTGAAGAGCTTAGTTGTTTGACAACTAAGCTGGAGCCATCATCAATCTTTTAAGAGTGATAGGTATATTTTCTAAAACACTCTATGAATATCATTTTGTGTTTTATTGTATTTGCTACCCACTATAGTGTTTAGGGTGCTCGATTTCTTTCTTGAAAGTAATTTTTGAAACTTCCTTTGTGCGAGAAAGCAACGCAAATGATACTTTCAGTCAATTGAATTGCTGGTCTACTAGGTTCTCAGAATTCATTTACCATAGTTGACTTTACAAAGGTAATGTACATTCCTATTTCTTTATTCAACTTTGATTGTGTATCACTTGCAGAGTTTTCATTAAAACCTAAATCGGTTTTATCATCAACTGATTTTTGAGAATTCCGCATTTCAGTCAATGCAACTGAAGACTAGTTCCAAGCTTGAATCAGTTTAGTATGTTTTGAAACTTCTGTTTTTAACTGACATATCAAAGCTTGATTTTCAATCTATGCAATTTCCCTTTTTCGACTCAATAGTTCAACTGACTCATCAATTTCTGTTTTGTTGTAATTGGGATCAGTTTTCTGAGTTCTAACCTTTTGAAATGATCGAGCAAGTTTGTGATACTCATTTACCATGTAATGCAATGTAGTAATGAGTTCCTCACGAGTGAAATTAGTAGAGATGAAGTCAAATACTTGTTCACTTGCTGATTCCAGTTCAGCATTATCTGCCATGAAGCACTTGACTTCATCTTCATCTTCACTTGAGTTGGTTGGGCTTTCTGGTTCTGACTCATAACTGTCAGTTTCTGTCCACTTAGATTTGCATTCTTCACCTAAAAGCACTTCATGTTTCTTTTTGTATGATTTCTTGTCATCATATCCTTGGTCCTTCTCTTTTGTTTGCTCGTTTCCTTCACACAGCTGGATCAGTTTCTCCCATATCTCTTTGCCAGTTTTGCATATCTTGATTTTGCTGAAAGTGACTTTATTCAGCGTTTTGTATAAGATATCCTTAGCCATATTGTCTAGGTTGGCTTTCCTCTTGTCCTCAGTTGTCCATTCTTCAGTGGGCTTTTCTATGCGATGAGGTACCCCATCAGTAATGGCAACTACTGTATTTTCTTTTAGGATCTTCATGGGACTATCAATAATGAGATGCCACATGTCGTCATCTTGTGCAGCTAAATGAGCCTGCATTCTGATTTTCCAATCATCAAAATCTTCTTTGGAAAACTTCGGTATTTTGTTGAATGAAGACATGTTGATCAGTTTTGAATAAGAGTATTCTGAGACAAGTTTCAACTACTCTGATACCACTTGTTAGGATCAGTTGATAGGTTGAGTTATGTTTAGAAGGGGGGTTGAATAAACACTCACGATTTTATAATCTTTTCGAATGAAGTGTCAGTTTTGTGACAAACTGAAACTAGGAATCTTTTCGGTCAATGACAATCAGTTTACCTGATAACAGTTGCAGAAATAAACTGATTGAAAGATAGAATAAATAACTGAAGTAGGAACACACAAAGATTTATAGATGTTCGGAGATTTGAATTACTCCTACGTCACCCCTTTTATCACAAGGATAGGATATGCACTAAAAGACTTTGATCGATACAAACTTGTACAGACTCACTTCAGTTTGGATTTAACACTGCAAAAACTAAAACTCTTAGTTTACAAAATATCTCACAGTTCATCGACTGAACTTAGCACAACTGATCTAGTTAAAGATCAAATAAACAATAAAACAATTTGTGCTTATATGCTCAAAAAGTAGCCTCAAATGCTACAGATAATCTGATAAGTGTGAAATTTTCGATTCTTGAATAAGAATGATAATTTCAGCAGGGTAACATCAAGCTTAAGAAAATGGATAGATCGATCGTTTCTTCAGTTGCTCTTCTCAATTATTTATAGGCTTCTCTTCAATGGTAGCATTAAATATTATTTGAATCTTTATATCCGTTGATTTCCACGTCAATATTCCTCTGACATTCATACATCGTAAACTCTGAAATGCGGCGTTCCACTACGAGTTGAAGTCTGCTTTGTACTGTTTTCAGTTGAATGTCTTTTTCAACAACTGATGACATGTACAGCTGAATCGCCGGTAAGCTCACAACTGAATATATCAACTGATCAGTTTCCAACTGATCAGTCAGTTGTCCTCGTAAGTTCAGTTCAGCTGGTTTGAGTTGCCTTCGATAAACTGCTCATTAATCTTCAGTTAGTCAACTTTCAGTTGATTTATGTAGTTCAGTTACTTCAAACTACTTGATCAGTTAATCCAATTTGTCAAATAACCGAAATTAAGTTTCCAACAAATACTTTCCGTAATTCGGGATTATGACCTTCGGGCATTTGGAATCCGGGTATTTGGTTAAAGCAAAAGTTGTAGATCTATGTGTTTTCTTCGAAATGAGACTTGAATCATTAAATTACAATAATAATTGAGAAAGTTATGCTCAGTATGCGAGATTCTGTCCGCGAAATTCGTGAGCATCAAAGTGTTCTTGCTATTTCTGGGATTAATCTACTGAGATTCTGAAGATGGTTTCTTTGATACAAACTTATACATTTCAGTCGTCTTTCATTTACAATTGGTGCATATTGATTTGAGTCATTATTGAGGGAGATATGAATTTTAAACTCTCATGTTGATTTGAGTAATTATTGAGGGAGATATGAATTTTAAACTCTCATGTGCCAAATCTAGAACTATAAAAAAGTAGTTTCATGATTTCTGTTTTTTGGCGTTTAAACCGTGTTGAGATTGTTGAATTTGTTATTGAATTTTCTGGGTAATGGGTTATTATTTGGCTTATTGTTGTGTGTTTTAGGTCGAGGATCTTGAAGTAAAGTTGATAATTGGATTTTTCAAGTTGGTATAGGTATATTACAGTTCGGTAACATACAACGATAACATATAAATTAAGTTTAAATTTAACTACTTGATGTTATTGTGGTTTACATGCTTATAATGGTTAGGCGTGTTGGTAAATGCCTCGTTGTTTTATATGATCATTATATGGCAAATTCTGTGGCATTTAGTATATGGCATGCTATTATGACATTCATGTTGAGTCCTATCCTTCTTGTTAGTCGTTGTTGATAATCGTTGTTGTGACACCTTTGACCCAATTTAATAAAATAACAGAGGAAATTAAAAATTTTACTCTTATAGGAAGGAATGATTTAAAACTTCTCTTGACATAAACACATTTTTAATATTTACAACCAAAAGTATACATACATGATCAATCAAATGATGCAACAAAAAACAAAACATCATTTTAATGATCATGCCAAAGTGCTAACAAAATACTCTTCTTCCTTCCCTCTCTTATGCATATGACCCCGGCTCCAATCAACGTCCTGGCCCGTCAATCTTATCTGCATCACATGAATAACTGAAATGAGTATAAAAATCAGCAAGTGGAACTCTTACATACCAATGTACATAGCATACTCTGTAAAACATGGCTTTGAAAACATTCAATACCATCAACTCTGAAACAGGAATATCATAGCAATACTTAGCAATAACGATGGTATTTCTCTTTACTCTGGTGGATTGATGTCAATAGTATCTCTGTCTGTGGTGCTTGTATCCCATCGATATAAATCGATAACTCTGTCGGGATAAAAGCCTATGGTCGTTGATCAACTAATTGCATGCAATCTCTGACTATGTATATATCAATCCAATAAAACATTTAAACTCTCTCTTGGGCATTAAATCAAACACTTTGCATACTCTTTTCTCTTGTATTCCCTTTGACATAATTGAGACATAAAATGCCTCCATAATATACAACAAAGTGTATCAATACATAACATGAATCAAATGAAGGGAATAGCACTTTAAAACCATTGAAACACCATGCATATATTATCATGTGAGCACAAAGAATGAATTTTCACTTACAACCAACAAGAACACCTTCAATCTAAACCCTTGGTTGAATTCCTACAACAATAAACCATCTATAATACAATCAATATCTCAATAATAAAAAACCCATATCAATTAATCCATAAACCAACACCATCAACAAACCCATATCATCTCCAACACCAAAAACTAAGAATAAACTAGACCAAAAGCTTACCTTAGCTTCCTTGAACCCAAAACTATCTTGATCTCACTTCAATAATCCAAAAAAATGCTTGAATCAAAGGAAGAAAATGAAAGGAAAAGGAACCCTAGCTTCCTTGCTCTGAAGAAACCGAGAGAATGGGAAAGAAATGAGAGAAAAGTGAAGTCTCCACATATTTTATACCTTAAAACACCAAAAACACGACTTTACTGTTCACAGACCGCGGGTGCGCTACAACATACACCGCGGGTGCGCTCTTGCTACGGAAAAACAACCAAAATTGTGAAGCCTGAGACAGCGGGTGCGGTCATCATTTGGAGTGCGGGTGCGCTCTCCACTCTGCGCACAGCTTCTCCAAAGATCGCCTCCGAAACGCCTCTTCCCATCATAATTTGGAAAAATGATAAACTACAAAGTTGTAGCTCTATGTCTTTTCTTGAAACTCTCTAAATTTCAGATCATTTGGAGGTATGAGTAAAAGGTTATGCTAAATCTCCCAACATGTGTCACTGGAGGAACTCCGAAACACACGACACACTTCGGGGCACTTTTGGCTTACCTTCCACAATGATTTGAACAAAACTCAAAATAAGAAAGTTATACCTCTATGTCTTATCTAACCACTCCAATTGGCCTTATGTCAATTGGCTCAACATACGAATTATCATGAATTTAATCGTAACGACGCTACAATCGAACTACACAACATCTATCATCAACAATACTATAAATCATAAATCGTCATCCTTAACATCAAAACTATACTTAAACTTAACCAAATAGTCAATAAACATAAGAAATCTTAAACCATACCGATCACCAAGCTTGGATATTACAATCTCCCCTCCTTAGAGGAATTTCGTCCTCGAAATTGACGTCACTGCGCAAACAACTCAGGATACTTCTCTTTCATCTCATCCTCTGGTTCCCACGTGGCTTCTTCAATTAAATGATTCCTCCAAAGGATTTTAACAATGCCGATCTCTTTGTTTCTCAATACTTAACTTTGCGATCCAGAATTTGAACTGGAATCTCTTGGTACATTAAATTCGGCGTCAAATCCAATGGCTCGTGGTGAAGAACATGGGAAGGATTTGCAATATACTTCCTGAGCATTGAAACATGAAAAACATTGTGAACTCTATCAAGATCTGGCGGCAAGGCTAACCTGTAAGCTCGATCACCAACTCTATCCAAAATTTCAAATGGACCAATAAATCTAGGACTCAACTTTCCCTTCTTGCCAAACCGCATTACACCCTTAAGAGGTTCTATCTTCAAGAACATATGATCACCAACCTCAAACTGCAAAGGTCTTCGTCTCACATCAGCATAACTTTTCTGTCTCGACTGTGCTGTCTTCATCCTCTCTCGAATAACAGCAACAACATCAGCCGTCTATTGGACTAACTCTGGACCCAACATTTTTCTCTCACCAATCTCATCCCAATATAAGGAAGATCTACATTTTCTGCCATAAAGCTTCATATGGTGCCATACCAATCTTCGCTTGGTAACTATTATTGTACGTGAACTCAACCAAAGGCAATTTAGAATCCCAACTACCTGGATAGTCTATAGTACAAGCTCTGAGCATATCCTCTAAAATCTGAATAACTCTCTCTGATTGACCGTCGCTCTGGGGATGATATGCTGTACTGAATGCTAACCGTGAACCCATAGCTCTGTGCAAACTCTTCCAAAACTCTGAAGTAAATCTAGGGTCACGATCAGACACAATCGATACAGTAACACTATGAAGTCTAACAATCTCTGCTATGTACTCTTCGGCATACTGGTTCATGGAATACGTTGTCTTAACTGGAAGAAAATGCTCTGACTTGGTCAACCGATCAACGATAACCCAAATAGAGTTATAACCTTTCTGCGTCCTTGGAAGACCAGTCACGAAGTCCATCGTAATATGCTCCCATTTCCATTGAGGAATCGGCAATGACAACAATGTCCCAGCAGGTCTCTGGTGCTCAATCTTTACCTGCTGACAAGTTAGGCACTGAGAAATAAACATGGCAATATCTTTCTTCATACCTGGCCACCAATAAAGTATACGAAGATCCTGATACATCTTGGTACTACCTGGGTGTATCGAATATGGCGTGGTATGTGCCTGTATCAAGACGTCTCGTCTAATATCATCACCAGTAAGAACACAAATACGGCCTTTGAATGTCGTCAAACAATCTCCATTCACTCCAAACTCTGAATTACCTCTCTCCTCTGCTCTAGCTCTCAACTCTGACAACTGAACATCAATGGCCTGCTCTCTACGGATCCTATCCGTCAAAGTAGCCCGAATGACCAACGTTGAAAAGCGAGCAATGGTTCCCGGTACTACTAAAGCTATCTCCTCTCATTGCAAGTCCAACAACAATGGATTCTGAATCATAGAACTCAAAGAAGAACTTGACTTACGGCTCAAAGTATCTGCTACAACATTCGCTTTCCTTGGGTGGTAACTAATCGTCACATCATAATCTTTAACAAGATCTAACCACCGTCTCTGCCGCATATTGAGTTCTTTATGAGAAAACAAATACTTCAAACTCTTGTGGTCCGTGAAAATTTCACATTTTTCGCCATATAAATAATGTCTGCAGATTTTCAAGGCAAAAACCACAGCTGCTAGCTCCAGATCATGCGTAGGATAATTCTTCTCATAGTCTTTCAACTGACGAGAAGCATAGGCTATAACCTTTCCATGTTGCATCAGCACTGCACCAAGTGTAAGGCCCGAGAAATATATTTCGTTAATCAGAAAGGTTTAGACGAATCAGATCGGACCTGAAAAGACAAGAAAAATGCACCAAATCACGAGCAAAGCCGAAGCCCTGGCGCACATGCGCGAAGAAATGCGCGCACATGCACGGAGCATCCAGAACATTTGGCGCACATGCGCGGTGGGTATCGGCGCACATGCGCGAATAAGACAGTAGCTGTGGCGCTTATGCGCGAGTAGAGTGGCGCATATGCGCGACAGGGCCAGAAGCTTCGGCGCATATGCGCGAGTTAAATGGCCCATATGCGCGAGATGTAGAAAATGCCGGACAGCACTACCGGCGCATATGCGCGGCTTTGTGCGCGCATATGCACGCGGCATGCATTTGGACAAATCGCCACTTGTCACTTGGAATGCACGAGATGTATATATATATATATATCAGCATGCGAAATATTCAGAAAAGGGGAAAGAAATCGAGGGTTTAGGGAAAAGCTTTGTTCTTTTTCTTTAGAAATTGATTTACGGGCAAATCGTTTATCTGAATTGGAATCCGACTTCAGTTCTGAACTCCTCTCGCTACGAGCTACACAAGGACGTAAGTTTATTACGTTTAGACAAGATTTGAATTTATGATGTTGTTAAAATTGAATATGATTCAGATATGGTGTTTATGCTATCGTAGACATTATAGAATTGAAGTCAGATTAAAGAACAGACTGTTCCTGTAATTGTTATGATTTTTGAAAGATATTGACTGAGATTTTATATCAGAATTGTGCTAATATTCAGAGTATGAATTATGTGTACACAGATTATGAAGTCCAGTATTATATTTGTGATGTTCAGATTGACGAGGTTAGTCAGATTGTATTATTATACCGTCGAAACATCAGTTGATTGATATTGATCAGATTCAGTATTGATTGATATTGATCAGATTCAGTATTGATTGAGATTGATCAGTTGTATTGTAATGTTGATGACATGAATTAGATTGTATCTTGTTCAGATATTGATCAGATTGTATACTGATTTGAGTATTGGTCAGAACAGATTATGTATTGAGTTATTCATTGATACAGAGTATTCGATATTGTCATTTCAGATTCGAGATGGACAGAGTTGAATACAGGTCATCGTCTTCGTCAGACCGAGACGACAAAGGTATAATTCATGTGATATTCGGGAAGAAACAACTCAATCGAGATCATCCTTGAGTTGCCCAATAAATCACATACTATATTCTTGTTTTGATATGATTGTTTATAGATTTGTTTATAGAACTTGTATACAAATCTTGCTATGCTTTGTTTACGGATCTTGTGGCATTGCATTAGAATGATTATGTTTGTTTACAGATTGTGTATTCATGCATTAAGATAGGACAGTCTGGAGATCAGGCAGACTTCTAGATGTTCGGCGATATCTCAGCTTAGGGGAAGATCACCGCCCCTTTGTAGACGTGGATACAGATCAGGCCGAAATCTAGGAATAAGACGTACAGCACCACGATTGGTAGGGTAGGTGACAGTCAGTGACGTCTTATTCACAACGGGATCCCTAGAGTTATAGATCGAGTCAAGTCTAGACATGATTTGATTAGAACTGCATGCTTATATGGATGTGGCTCCTAGATCGTGGGACCCATCATTACTGCTTTCAGTTGGGTTAGCATGTTTTATGATTAAGATTGTTTATATGCATGTTTATCTGATTTGAGTTGCATGCTACATTTGATTAATTTCATAGATTATGAAATATATTGTTTTTATACGTGATAGCATGTTTTATAAATTAGTTTGGTTTACATACATGCTTACCATGTTTTATACTGGGATTTATTCTCACCGGAGTTATCCGGATGTTGTCTTGTTTTGTATGTGTGCATGACAACAGGTGGGGCTGGATCAGGGTCGAGATGACGATGAGAGAGGACGAGTTAGCGTGGTGATTCCGGACTTGTAGCAGACTTGGTTTATTACCTGAATTTAGTAATTGAACCTTAGACTTAGGTTGTACAGTATTGTATTTTTCTACTGAACTGTAGTTTTTATACAGAGATGTATATTGTGTAGATTCCATTACCTTCCGCAGTTACATTTTAAAAAAGAAAAATTTTTAGACCCTGTTTTATCTTAATTGATAATTAAATCCCAAAGATGATTAATAAGACAGATCAGCGTCCGGGTCCCCACACCAAGACCCTTCTTCGATGCATCGGTATAAACAACAAATTCCTCTGTACCACTGGGCAATGCAAGTACCGGAGCTGTCGTCAACTTATCTTTCAACTCTTGGAATCCACTCTGGCATTCATTGGACCACTCAAACTTCACAGCTTTCCTCGTCAAATTGGTTAACGGCAGGGCAATCTTGGAAAAATCTGAAATAAAGCGACGATAATAACCCGCCAAACCAAGAAAACTGCGTACCTCTGATACAGTGGTAGGAATAGGCCACTTCTGTATCGCCTCAATCTTTGCTGGATAAACAGCTATACCATCCTTCGAGACCACATGGCCTAAGAAAGAAATCTGCTCCAACCAGAACTCACATTTCTTCAACTTAGCATACAGCCTCTTTTCTCTCAACAACTGAAGAACCACTCTGAGGTGTTCTGAGTGAAGCTCTCTGGTCTTGGAATAGATAAATATGTCATCAATAAAAACAATGACAAAACTATCCAAATACGGCTTGAACACCCGGTTCATAAGATCATGAAGACTGAAGGAGCATTAGTCAGACCAAACGACATAACCAGAAATTCGTAATGACCATACATGGTCCGAAATGCCGTCTTAGGGATATCAGATTCCCTAACCTTCAACTGATAGTAGCCAGATCGCAGATCAATCTTCGAAAACACTGTAGCCCCATGCAGTTGATCAAACAAATCATCTATCCGTGGCAACGGATATTTATTCTTGATAGTCACTTTGTTGATCTCTCTGTAGTCGATGCAAAGCCGCAAGGACCCATCTTTCTTCTTGACAAAAAGAACCGGAGCTCCCCAAGGCGAAGAACTCGGTCGAATAAAACCTTTATCCAAAAGATCTTGCAACTGCGTCTTCAACTCCTTCATCTCTGTAGGGGCCATTCTATACGGAGCCTTAGAAATAGGAACCGTACCTGGAACTAGATCAATCACAAACTCTACATCTCTGTCCGGCGGCAAACCCGGCACATCATCCTCAAATACATCAGAGAACTCTCTCACAACATCAATATCATCAATATTCAATTTAACCATTCTATCCACATCAACAATCAAAGCCAGAAACCCATCATAACCTCTAAACAGCAACTTCTTAGCCTCAAGACACGAAATAAAAGGAAGAACCAGCGAAGTACCTACACTGGCAAGCATACCTTTCTTATTTGCATCATCTGCAAATTTTACCGTCTTGGCAACGCAATCAATCACTGCACGGTAAGTTGATAGCCAATCCATGCCAAGTACAATATCAAACGCAACCATCGGAATAACAATCAAATCAGCATAAACCACTTGCTCCTCGATTTGAACAGAACATGAATACACAATAGACGTCGGGCACAACACATCTCCCGAAGGCAATACAACATTAAACTTGGGGGGAATAGCAGAAGGAACTATACCCAAAGATCTCAAAAATAGTTCGGACATAAAAGAATGAGTAGCACCTGTATCAATCAATGTCGTAGCTACTCTGCCTGAAATTAAAATAGTACTAGAGATCACAGAAGAATCAGAATTTATACCTTCCTTCGTCATGGTGAAGATGCGACCCTGCACCTTCTCTTTATTCGCTCCTCTCGGACAATCCTTGGCAATATGGCCCGCAGTGCCACATCGGTAGCAAGTATAAGAACCAAACTTGCACTCTCCCCGATGATGCCTACTGCACTTGGGACACAATGGCTTCTCGGGATCAAATGGAACTGCCGGTGGTTTAGGACTCGGCTCTAACTTGCCTTTCCCTTTGAAACGATCCTTTCCTCTTTGATTCGAACTCTGGCCTCTCTGAGCAATGGCCTGCTGTCTCGCCTGTCTCTCTCTTGCAATTTCTTTCTCATCTTGTTCAGCCAACAGAGTCTTAGCCACAATCTCCTTGAATGTCACAGCTTTTGACATGTTAATGTCCCTTCTGATTTCTGCTCTAAGGCCTCTAATGAAATGAGCACCCTTATCTTTGTCATTGGAAGCAATGTATGGGGCAAACAGACAGCCCTCCTCGAACTTCAGAATATACTCATCAACATTCATACCTCCTTGACGAAGTTCTAGAAACTCAGTCACCTTCTTGGCTCGAAGTGCATCTGGGAAGTACTTGTCATAGAAAAGATCAGTGAACTCTTGCCATTTCAACGTCGAAACATCCACACTAACCTTGGTAGCATTCCACCAAATGCGTGCAGCCTTGACTAACATGAACACTGCACAACTGATTCTGTCCTTGTCTTCAAAGTTAAGATGATCAAAAATAGCCTCAAGTGCCTTGACCCACTCTACAGCCACTAATGGATCAATGCTTCCTGCAAATTCCTGTGGATCCATCATCTTGAAAGCAGTAAATACCCCATCGGTTCCAACTGTTTGAACCACTTTGTCTCTTCCTTGGCCTCTACCTTGACCTGTACCTTGCATACGGAGTAACTGTTGGATCTGCTCACTCTGGACCATGGCTTGCTCTTTCAATAACTTGCCGAACTCGTCGACAACTCTAGATGAAGAACTATCCTCACCCTCTGAAGCATTTCGCTTAGGAGGCATAACTCCTACAATGTGCTCACACAATACATATCAATAGATAACAATGAATAGATGTAGAAGAAGACATACCCGGACTGTTGAAAGTAGACGAAGTCATATGCATTGGTCTGAAGAACGGTGCTCTGATACCACTAAATGTGACACCTCTGACCCAATTTAATAAAATAACAGCGGAAATTAAAAATTTTACTCTTATAGGAAGGAATGATTTAAAACTTCTCTTGACATAAACACATTTTCAATATTTACAACCAAAAGTATAAATACATGATCAATCAAATGATGCAACAAAAAACAAAACATCATTTTAATGATCATGCCAAAGTGCTAACAAAATACTCTTCTTCCTTCCCTCTCTTATGCATATGACCCCGGCTCCAATCAACGTCCTGGCCCGTCACTCTTATCTGCATCACATGAATAACTGAAATGAGTATAAAACTCAGCAAGTGGAACTCTTACATAGAAATGTACATAGCATACTCTGTAAAACATGGGTTTGAAAACATTCAATACCATCAACTCTGAAACAGGAATATCATAGCAATACTTAGCAATAACGATGGTATTTCTCTTTACTCTGGTGGATTGATATCAATAGTATCTCTGTCTGTGGGATACTTGTATCCCATCGATATAAATCGATAACTCTGTCGGGATAAAAGCCTATGGTCGTTGATCAACTAATTGCATGCAATCTCTGACTATGTATCTATCAATCCAATAAAACATTTAAACTCTCTCTTGGGCATTAAATCAAACACTTTGCATACTCTTTTCTCTTGGATTCCCTTTGACATAATTGAGACATAAAATGCCTCCATAATATACAACAAAGTGTATCAATACATAATATGAATCAAATGAAGGGAATAACACTTTAAAACCATTGAAACACCATACATATATTATCATGTGAGCACAAGGAATGAATTTCCACTTACAACCAACAAGAACACCTTCAATCTAAACCCTTGGTTGAATTCCTACAACAATAAACCATATATAATACCATCAATATCTCAATAATAAAAAACCCATATCAATTAATCCATAAACCAACACCATCAACAAACCCATATCATCTCCAACACCAAAAACTAAGAATAAACTAGACCAAAAGCTTACCTTAGCTTCCTTGAACCCAAAACTATCTTGATCTCACTTCAATAATCCAACAAAATGCTTGAATCATAGGAAGGAAATGAAAGGAAAAGGAACCCTAGCTTCCTTGCTCTGAAGAAACCGAGAGAATGGGAGTAAAACACCAAAAACACGACTTTACTATTCACAGACCGCGGGTGCGCTACAACATACACCGCGGGTGCGCTCTTGCTACGGAAAAACAACCAAAATTGTGAAGCCTGAGACCGCGGGTGCGGTCATCATTTGGAGCGCGGGTGCGCTCTCCACTCTGCGCACAGCTTCTCCAAAGATCGCCTCCGAAACGCCTCTTCCCATCATAATTTGGAAAAATGATAAACTACAAAGTTGTAGCTCTATGTCTTTTCTTGAACCCCTCTAAATTTCAGAACATTTGGAGGTCTGAGTAAAAGGTTATGCTAAATCTCCCAACATGTGTCACTGGAGGAACTTCGAAACACACGACACACTTCGGGGCACTTTTGGCTTACCTTCCACAATGATTTGAACAAAACTCAAAATAAGAAAGTTAGACCTCTATGTCTTATCTAACCACTCCAATTGGCCTCATATCAATTGGATCAACATACGAATTATCATGAATTTAATCGTAACGACGCTACAATCGAACTACACAACATCTATCATCAACAACACTATAAATCATAAATCGTCATCCTTAACATCAAAACTATACTTAAACTTACCCAAATAGTCAATAAACATAAGAAATCCTAAACCATACCGATCATCAAGCTTGGATATTATAGTTGTTATATGTCACTATTGTTTTATCTCGGATCATGTTGTGGCTGATAAGCCTATATATATTGATATACATGAGATCGTATGTAACGTCCGAAAAACCAACCTACGTAAATCGCATGATACAAATTATTTTAATTTCTTAATTTTTTTTAATTGATTAAATATATGATTTCATGATTAAATGATAATATGACATGATAACATGAAATGAATGATTTTATTCAATATTTGATAATAGGCAGGAGAAAGGAGACTGGGGACGACCAAGACAAGAATATGTATTTTTCTTTAAATATGTGCAAGGCTTCCTAATATGATTAATTTTTTTTTTAATATTTCTAAAAATGTTGGAGTTTGAGGTCGTCCAACGTCGCACCCTCGCCAACGATCGTATATTCGAGTGTTATAAATGCAAAGACACGTTTTCTAAACCTTTTTAAACATCATACGAATCGTAATTTTTGTGTTTTAATTGATTATGCATGAAAAATACGTGGGTTCTATTATTTTATGGTATGATACGTATTTTCAAAGTTTTTACGGTTTTACGGTTGTTTAAAAAAATCGTTTTGAATCCAACGGACACGCTGCCAATACACGTTAAAATATGAATGAATTATAGCCAAAACTTGATAAATTTAAAGGTAACAAAAGCTGGAAACCATAGGATTCTAGCAAAGAAGGAACCGTGGGTTTGTCTGCTTGTTGTGGTTCAAGAGACTCGGTTGCTTTGCATGGGGCTTGGGGGCTCGGACAGGGCTAGATGGGGACCGAGGAAGTTCAGGGGCGAGAGCCTAGTATAGTTATAGTGGGCTAGGACTCGCGCAGCAGGGCTGGGGAAGAGTCCTCGCTGCATAGGACTCTTCCCATGGGAGTTTTCTGGTTTGGCTGAGAGTTCCAAGGGGAGGCTCGGTTTGGGGTTGAGCTAGGTGGTTTATCAAGGCCTATGGTGATGGAAAGGGGTCAAGACAGGGGCTGGAGCGGCTGGGCTCGCTGTTGGCTTGAGCAAACGAGAGAGGCGTGGAGTATAATGGCGCGCAGGCTGCTGTTCACGTGCAGGTGGCTCGTGCGCCGGTTCTAGGGCTTGGGCTGGTCTGGGTTGGGTCTAGGCGTGGTCCATGGATGGTTAGTGTCAGGTGGACTCGGTGGTGGCTCGGCTGGAAGTGCCCTATTTGGCTAAGAGTCTTGGTGAAGAGGAAGCTCACACACAGAATCTGGTGGCTCGGTTGCAGGGCTGTTGAGAAAGCTAGGGTTAGGTTCTATGGGTTGGGCTTGGTCATGAGAGTGCCTAGGTGGGTTGGCTCGGGTTTGGCTCGAGGTGGCTCGACCATGGCTCGAGTATTTTAGGAGATGGCTCTGTGTGTCCTTGCATGTGTCAAAAATGAGATTTTAAAGATTAAAATTGGAACCATGGGTCCACGGATGTGGTTCATGGCTCACAAGGGTAGTTTAGGTAATAAAAATGATATGTTTAAAATTTGGAAAGAAAATAATGAGTTTTGGATTTATCCAGGATTTAATTACGAAACATTAATTAAATAATTATTTGAAACACCTAAAATTAAGCTGAATAAAATTCTGAAAAATTATATTTAAACTTAAATAATTATTTATAATATGCCCATGTTATTAAAAGTGAGAAAAATATAAAATCAATAATTTTTACATAAAGAGGCAAACGACCATTTTACATTCGGGAAAATACGAAATGCTTGACAGCGTCTCTGTAGAACCTATTAAACCAGACTACATATAAGCCATGTACAATTACTATTATTTAAATTAAAATGATCTTTTTATGGATGAGGATTTATATTCATTCTTATAAAATTGGTTGAGTTGTGATCATTTGTTTTAAATCGTAGAAGTTTAGTGATAAAATTTAATGATAAGAAAATATTCCTAGAATTTATTTAAGATAAAGAATAATTTATTTTAATGAAAAATAATGTTTAGGGATTTAATTAATTAATTAGAGATAAATTGTAAATAAGTTCCTTTATGTCCAATAATTAATTAAAAGCCTAAATTAAATTGTATGACCAATTGAGATAAGTTAATCTAGGCTTATTTTATTTAAGAAATTGTAACTTAACATGCTAGTAATTTAATTTAAAGAATTAGCCATGCATGCAAGATAATTACCATCCTAAATTAAATTTACTATTTCACTAAAATACATAATTAGTGTTTAAAACTTTAAAGAGTTAAAATTAATAATTTAAGAAATATTTTACCCCATTGTATCTAGCAAATTTCGGCCACCACACTTTGAGGATTTGATTAATTTTAGTAACTCTATATTGATATCTTTCCTTAATCCTTTCATGGCATAGTTAATTCCCTCATTCTGAATCCTCAATAATTATTAATTAATCAATATTCCTACCCATATTTGATAGAAGAAATCGGCCATGCACCTCCTAAATATCTCTCAAATCCCTTGATATCATATCATTTCCTATCTAACAAACTCAAAGGATAGAAAGATTTTATCTTGCCTTTCAAATCTCCCATCTATTTTGCAACTTCCTCATTCATCTCCTAGCCATTTCCCTCTCCTCATTCTCGAAATTTCAGAGCATATTCAGTAGAAAAAAGTGAGAAGCTCAAGCAAGATAATAAGAGAGAAACTAGTAGAAAAGAAAAAGAACTCCGTCTCCGCCGCGCCGTGTTCGTCGTAATCGTTTGTTTTCTTTCAGAACAAATTCAAGGCATGTTTATATTATCTTTTGCTTTTCAATCAAGTCATATACCTATTTTAAACCATGATATGTTCATGAATCTTGTAACAAAAACCAAAACTATGTCACACAATTTTCGAAAAACCATGCACAGAATTTTTGGCTCTCCCTTGTGCCTTCACGGTTTGGCTTGTTCTGTTGATTTGCAAGTTGGCTCAGTTACTAGGCTCCCAAGGCTGCTTATGGTCATGACCTAGGGTATGTTAGGGTCAAGTTTGATCAAGGGTTCAAGCCAGAAAACCGTAAGTTAGGTGCTCGACTCGGTAAGTGAGAAACAAGTGTCTTATTCGAGGTTCATTTTCTGTCATTGGCTTGCATAGGATAGTGTTCGAGTCATGGCTGGCCTAGGGCCGGTAGCCATGGCTAGGCCCTCCCATAGCAAGCATAGGACGTGGTCCAGTCAGTCCTAAGTGGCTTGAGCCATGTCCCAATTCATTCGGACAGAAACAAGACAAGCGCCCCTTCGAACCCTTTTCTTTTCCAGCATGTGTAGTTTCGGTTTTGAGGTTGGTGTGGATATTGCTTGGGTTTTTAGCCCTTAGCCATGGTTCACGCAATACCTCGTGATGTCTAGATCATGCCATGATCGATCACATGGCCACTGAAATTTTACATGACAGCAAAACAATCGCATTACCCTACGCGTGCAGTATGCGTTCTCGGGTGAAGCGTTGCATTGTCGTAGGTTTTTGCTTGGATTGTGGTTGGCCTAGGGCCCTTAGACATGGTTAAAACCACACATTAGGATGTTGGGAAGAAGCTCTGGTCTGTGGTTTAAGCCCCAATGACCATTAGCCTTGTAATCGAAGCGAAGCAAGCACAGCTCCTGCCGCTGGAATTTTACAGCAGCTTTGCTGCGGTTCAGAGGTCACGTACGAGTTCTTTGTTGGCTTTTAGCCTATGGCCTTGGACTGGACAGTATCGTATTGAGTTAGGAAGGTCATGTTTTTGGCCGTTCGTGATTTGGTTAAGTTTAGAGGTCATATGAGAATTTACGGTGCAATGTGCCAAAGTGACTCTCGAAAGTGCGTTTCATGGTTTTGGCCTCCATACACAGTTTTCGTGTATTACAACCCTTGGTATTTATTTTCCAGCATTTAGGTGTATTTTAATCATGACTAAACGATGGTTCGATGTTGGTTCTTGTTGGTACGGAGTCATGGTTAGAGACTAAGTTTGTTGGGCGTAATTGTCTCGTCTTTGATTCGGTTATGAAGTGTTGGTCAAATTGAGAGTATTTGCATTTGTCTCATGCATAGAGGGTGTCGAGCGTTCTTAGCAACTTTTGTATCCGTTCCCGAGGCACCTAGTAAGTCAGCCTCCGATGTCCCAATTGTTAGAGATTTTCTAGACGTACCTGAGGACGTCTCCGGTATTCCACATGAGCGAGAGGTGGAGTTTTCTATTGAGCTTATGCCAGGTACGGTTCCGATCTCAAAATCACCGTACCGATTAGCACCGACAGAGATGGCAGAACTTAAGAAGCAGATTTAGGAACTTCTTGACAAGGAGTTCATTCTCCCGAGTTTTTCACCATGGGGCGCGCCAGTCTTGTTTGTGAAGAAGAAGGATGGTACGATGAGGCTCTGCATTGATTACCGGGAATTGAACAGGGTTACAGTGAAGAACAAATACCCACTTCCGCGGATTGAAGATTTATTTGATCAGTTACAGGGAGCTTCAGTATTCTCTAAGATCGACCTGCGTTCCGGCTATCATCAGTTGAGGGTGAAAGACGCAGATGTTCTCAAGACTGCTTTTAGGACTCGTTATGGCCACTTCGAGTTCCTTGTGATTCCGTTCGGTTTGACGAATGCGCCAGCGATCTTCATGGATCTCATGAATCGCGTATTTCAGCCGTATCTTGATCAGTTTGTGATAGTATTCATAGACGAAATCCTCGTCCACTCAAATAATCAAGAGGATCACAGCAGACATCTTACCGCAGTTTTGCAGACCTTGCAAAAGCTTAAGCTATTCGCGAAGTTCAGTAAATGCGAATTCTGGTTAGAGAAGGTGGCGTTCTTAGGCCACATCGTTTCTAGCAGCGGTATTGAGGTAGACCTAGCGAAAATTGCAGCAGTCAGAGATTAGGTTGTGCCGCAGAATGAATCAGAGATTCGTAGTTTCCTTGGGCTAGCAGGATACTATCGGAAGTTTATTGAGGGATTCTCCTCTATCGCAGTTCCACTCACGTCGTTGACAAAGAAGAATGTTAAATTTGTGTGGAGCGATGAGTGTCAAAAGAGCTTCGATACTTTGAAGCAAGCTCTTATATCAGCGCCAGTTTTGGACATGCCGTCAGGGCCTGGCGAGTTTGTTTTGTATACCGATGCTTCGAAGCTCAGGTTAGGCGCATTGTTGATGCAGCATGGGAAGATGATAACGTATGCTTTTCGTCATTTTAAAATCCATGAGAAGAACTACCCTACCCACGATCTAGAGTTGGCCGCCGTAATTTTTGCCTTGAAGATTTGGAGGCATTATTTGTACGGAGAGAAGTGCCAGATCTTTACCGACCATAAGAGCCTCAAGTACTTCTTTACGCAGAAAGAGATGAATATGCGTCAGAGGCGTTGGTTGGAGCTAGTGAAGGCCTATGACTGTGACATTAGCTACCACCCTGGCAAAGCTAATGTAGTTGCGGATGCAATGAGCGAGAAAAGTCGCAGTGATGGCTCATCTAGCGAATTCGAGGCCTCTTCAGCCTGAGATGCAGAGGTTTGATCTAGAGACTTATCCTCGAGGTAGAGTTCCTCGTCTATCTACTTTAACGATTCAGTCTTCCCTTCTAGACCGTATTTGCAGTGGTCAGTCAGCATATGAGCAGTTGGCAAAGTGGAAGTAGAGAGATGAGGCCAAGGGCAGTATTTTGTATAAAGTTAGCGACGGTATTGTGAGATATCGAGACAGAATGTGGGTTCCTAGCAATGATTCTATTCAAGCATATATTTTATCCGAGGCCCACATGTCGCCGTACTCTATTCATCCTGGGTGTACGAAGATGTACAAAGACCTGTAGTTGTTGTATTGGTGTCCCGAGATGAAGAAGGATATCAGACGTTTTGTATCCGAGTGTCTGACGTGCCAGCTAGTGAAAGCGGAGCATCAGAGACCAGCAGGCTTGCTCAAGCATCTTCCTATTCCCGAGTGGAAGTGGGAGAATATTACCATGGACTTTGTGGTAGGTTTGCCGAAGTCAGTCAGAGGATCAAATGCTATCTGGGTGATTGTTGATCATCTTACCAAGTCAGTGCACTTCTTGTCTATCAAGACGAATTTCACCATGATTCAGTATGCAGAGTTGTATATCCGAGATATAGTCAGACTTCATGGTATTCCCGTTTCTATAGTGTCTGACCGAGATCCTAGATTCACTTCCGCATTTTGGAAGAGTCTGCATTCAGCAGTGGGTATGAAGTTGTTGTTTAGCACAGCTTTCCACTCTCAGACAGATGGGCAGTCAGAGAGAGTTATCCAGATTTTGGAGGATCTTCTCCGTGCTTGTGTAATCGATTTCTCAGGGAGTTGGGAGTTGAATTTGCCAATGGTAGAGTTCACCTATAACAACAGTTTTCAGTAGTCTATAGGTATGGCTCCGTATGAAGCACTGTATGGTCGTAAGTACAGATCGCATTTTCATTGGGATGAAGTCGGCGTGAGATCAGAATTGGGTCCGGAGGTCATTCAGCAGGCTGCCGATGTAGTAGTCAAGATCCGTGATAGGATGAGGACTGCTCAGAGCCGACAGAAGAGTTATACGGATCAGAGTAGGAGAGATCTAGAGTTTGCCGTTGGCGACCATGTTTTTGTGAAGGTAGCACCTATGAAAGGTGTCATGCTGTTCAAGAAGAAAGGAAAGCTCAGTCCGAGATTCATCGGACCATTTTAGATCCTCGACAAGGTTGGGACGTTAGCTTATCATGTTGCTCTTCCGCCGAATCTGGCCGGAGTGCAAATGTGTTCAATTCCACGTCTCTATTCTGAGGAATTATATGGAAAATCCTTCGCATGTCTTGAACTTTGAGCCGCTGCAGCTCACTCCGAACCTGTCTTATGAAGAGAGACCAGTGCAAATCTTAGACAGACAGGAGAAGAAGCTTCAGAACAAACTGGTGAAGCTAGTGAAGGTTAAATGGCTTAATCATTCGGAGGAGGAAGCTATGTGGGAATCTGAGCTAGAGATGCGGAGTCAGTACCCCGAGTTATTCGGTAAGTTTTAATTTCGAGGACGTAATTTCTTTTAAGGGGGGAGAGTTGTAGAACCTGTTAAATCAGACTACGTATAAGCCATGCATAATTACTATTATTTAAATTACAATGATTTTTTTATGGATGAGGATTTATATTCATTCTTATAAAATTGGTTGAGTTATGATCATTTGTTTTAAATCGTAGAAGTTTAGTTTTTGTCTTTTCGGTTAAATAAACGAGGCCGGACCGGAGTTGTAGTATTGAGATAAAATTTAATGATAAGAAATAATTCCTAGAATTTATTTAAGATAAAGAATAATTTATTTTAATGAAAAATAATGTTTAGGGATTTAATTAATTAATTAGAGATAAATTGTAAATAAGTTCCTTTATGTCCAATAATTAATTAAAAGCCTAAATTAAATTGTATGACCAATTGAGATAAGTTAATCTAGGCTTATTTTATTTAAGAAATTGTAACTTAACATGCTAGTAATTTAATTTAAAGAATTAGCCGTGCATGCAAGATAATTACCATCCTAAATTAAATTTACTATTTCACTAAAATACATAATTAGTGTTTAAAACTTTAAAGAGTTAAAATTAATAATTTAAGCAATATTTTACCCCATTGTATCTAGCAAATTTCGGCCACCACACTTTGAGGATTTGATTAAATTTAGTAACTCTATATTGATATCTTTCTTTAATCCTTTCACGGCATAGTTAATTCCCTCATTCTAAATCCTCAATAATTAATAATTAATCAATATTCCTACCCATATTTGATAGAAGAAATCGCCTATGCACCTCCTAAATATCCCTCAAATCCCGTGATATCGTATCATTTCCTATCTAACAAACTCAAATGATAGAAAGATTTTATCTTGCCTTTCACATCTCCCATCTATTTTGCAACTTCCTCATTCATCTCCTAGCCATTTCCCTCTCCTCATTCTCGAAATTTCAGAGCATATTCAGTAGAAAAAAGTGAGAAGCTCAAGCAAGATAATAAGAGAGAAACTAGTAGAAAAGAAAAAGAACTCCGTCTCCGCCGCGCCGTGTTCGTCGTAATCGTTTGTTTTCTTTCAGAACAAATTCAGGGCATGTTTATATTATCTTTTGCTTTTCAATCAAGTCATATACCTATTTTAAACCATGATATGTTCATGAATCTTGTAACAAAAACCAAAACTATGTCACACAATTTTCGAAAAACCATGCACAGAATTTTTGGCTCTCCCTTGTGCCTTCACGGTTTGGCTTGTTCTGTTGATTTGCAAGTTGGCTCAGTTACTAGGCTCCCAAGGCTGCTTATGGTCATGTCCTAGGGTATGTTAGGGTCAAGTTTGATC
The DNA here is from genome assembly GCF_022965805.1 of Primulina eburnea. Lineage (NCBI taxonomy): Eukaryota > Viridiplantae > Streptophyta > Magnoliopsida > Lamiales > Gesneriaceae > Primulina > Primulina eburnea. The sequence goes on from NC_133117.1 coordinate 13,675,745, forward strand.
AAGGGTTCAAGCCAGAAAACCGTAAGTTAGGTGCTCGACTCGGTAAGTGAGAAACAAGTGTCTTATTCGAGGTTCATTTTCTGTCATTGGCTTGCATAGGATAGTGTTCGAGTCATGGCTGGCCTAGGGCCGGTAGCCATGGCTAGGCCCTCCCATAGCAAGCATAGGACGTGGTCCAGTCAGTCCTAAGTGGCTTGAGCCATGTCCCAATTCATTCGGACAGAAACAAGACAAGCGCCCCTTCAAACCCTTTTCTTTTCCAGCATGTGTAGTTTCGATTTTGAGGTTGGTGTGGATATTGCTTGGGTTTTTAGCCCTTATCCATGGTTCACGCAATACCTCGTGATGTCTAGATCATGCCATGATCGATCACATGGCCACTGAAATTTTACATGACAGCAAAACAATCGCATTACCCTACGCGTGCAGTATGCGTTCTCGGGTGAAGCGTTGCATTGTCGTAGGTTTTTGCTTGGATTGTGGTTGGCCTAGGGCCCTTAGACATGGTTAAAACCACACATTAGGATGTTGGGAAGAAGCTCTGGTCTGTGGTTTAAGCCCCAATGACCATTAGCCTTGTAATCGAAGCGAAGCAAGCACAGCTCCTGCCGCTGGAATTTTACAGCAGCTTTGCTGCGGTTCAGAGGTCACGTACGAGTTCTTTGTTGGCTTTTAGCCTATGGCCTTGGACTGGACAGTATCGTATTGAGTTAGGAAGGTCATGTTTTTGGCCGTTCGTGATTTGGTTAAGTTTAGAGGTCATATGAGAATTTACGGTGCAATGTGCCAAAGTGACTCTCGAAAGTGCGTTTCATGGTTTTGGCCTCCATACACAATTTTCGTGTATTACAACCCTTGGTATTTATTTTCCAGCATTTAGGTGTATTTTAATCATGACTAAACGATGGTTCGATGTTGGTTCTTGTTGGTACGGAGTCATGGTTAGAGACTAAGTTTGTTGGGCGTAATTGTCTCGTCTTTGATTCGGTTATGAAGTGTTGGTCAAATTGAGAGTATTTGCATTTGTCTCATGCATAGAGGGTGTCGAGCGTTCTTAGCAACTTTTGTATCCGTTCCCGAGGCACCTAGTAAGTCAGCCTCCGATGTCCCAATTGTTAGAGATTTTCTAGACGTACCTGAGGACGTCTCCGGTATTCCACATGAGCGAGAGGTGGAGTTTTCTATTGAGCTTATGCCAGGTACGGCTCCGATCTTTAAATCACCGTACCGATTAGCACCGACAGAGATGGCAGAACTTAAGAAGCAGATTTAGGAACTTCTTGACAAGGAGTTCATTCTCCCGAGTTTTTCACCATGGGGCGCGCCAGTCTTGTTTGTGAAGAAGAAGGATGGTACGATGAGGCTCTGCATTGATTACCGGGAATTGAACAGGGTTACAGTGAAGAACAAATACCCACTTCCGCGGATTGAAGATTTATTTGATCAGTTACAGGGAGCTTCAGTATTCTCTAAGATCGACCTGCGTTCCGGCTATCATCAGTTGAGGGTGAAAGACGCAGATGTTCTCAAGACTGCTTTTAGGACTCGTTATGGCCACTTCGAGTTCCTTGTGATTCCGTTCGGTTTGACGAATGCGCCAGCGATCTTCATGGATCTCATGAATCGCGTATTTCAGCCGTATCTTGATCAGTTTGTGATAGTATTCATAGACGAAATCCTCGTCCACTCAAATAATCAAGAGGATCACAGCAGACATCTTACCGCAGTTTTGCAGACCTTGCAAAAGCTTAAGCTATTCGCGAAGTTCAGTAAATGCGAATTCTGGTTAGAGAAGGTGGCGTTCTTAGGCCACATCGTTTCTAGCAGCGGTATTGAGGTAGACCTAGCGAAAATTGCAGCAGTCAGAGATTAGGTTGTGCCGCAGAATGAATCAGAGATTCGTAGTTTCCTTGGGCTAGCAGGATACTATCGGAAGTTTATTGAGGGATTCTCCTCTATCGCAGTTCCACTCACGTCGTTGACAAAGAAGAATGTTAAATTTGTGTGGAGCGATGAGTGTCAAAAGAGCTTCGATACTTTGAAGCAAGCTCTTATATCAGCGCCAGTTTTGGACATGCCGTCAGGGCCTGGCGAGTTTGTTTTGTATACCGATGCTTCGAAGCTCAGGTTAGGCGCATTGTTGATGCAGCATGGGAAGATGATAACATATGCTTTTCGTCATTTGAAAATCCATGAGAAGAACTACCCTACCCACGATCTAGAGTTGGCCGCCGTAATTTTTGCCTTGAAGATTTGGAGGCATTATTTGTACGGAGAGAAGTGCCAGATCTTTACCGACCATAAGAGCCTCAAGTACTTCTTTACGCAGAAAGAGATGAATATGCGTCAGAGGCGTTGGTTGGAGCTAGTGAAGGCCTATGACTGTGACATTAGCTACCACCCTGGCAAAGCTAATGTAGTTGCGGATGCAATGAGCGAGAAAAGTCGCAGTGATGGCTCATCTAGCGAATTCGAGGCCTCTTCAGCCTGAGATGCAGAGGTTTGATCTAGAGACTTATCCTCGAGGTAGAGTTCCTCGTCTATCTACTTTAACGATTCAGTCTTCCCTTCTAGACCGTATTTGCAGTGGTCAGTCAGCATATGAGCAGTTGGCAAAGTGGAAGTAGAGAGATGAGGCCAAGGGCAGTATTTTGTATAAAGTTAGCGACGGTATTGTGAGATATCGAGACAGAATGTGGGTTCCTAGCAATGATTCTATTCAAGCATATATTTTATCCGAGGCCCACATGTCGCCGTACTCTATTCATCCTGGGTGTACGAAGATGTACAAAGACCTGTAGTTGTTGTATTGGTGTCCAGAGATGAAGAAGGATATCAGACGTTTTGTATCCGAGTGTCTGACGTGCCAGCTAGTGAAAGCGGAGCATCAGAGACCAGCAGGCTTGCTCAAGCATCTTCCTATTCCCGACTGGAAGTGGGAGAATATTACCATGGACTTTGTGGTAGGTTTGCCGAAGTCAGTCAGAGGATCAAATGCTATCTGGGTGATTGTTGATCATCTTACCAAGTCAGTGCACTTCTTGTCTATCAAGACGAATTTCACCATGATTCAGTATGCAGAGTTGTATATCCGAGATATAGTCAGACTTCATGGTATTCCCGTTTCTATAGTGTCTGACCGAGATCCTAGATTCACTTCCGCATTTTGGAAGAGTCTGCATTCAGCAGTGGGTATGAAGTTGTTGTTTAGCACAGCTTTCCACTCTCAGACAGATGGGCAGTCAGAGAGAGTTATCCAGATTTTGGAGGATCTTCTCCGTGCTTGTGTAATCGATTTCTCAGGGAGTTGGGAGTTGAATTTGCCAATGGTAGAGTTCACCTATAACAACAGTTTTCAGTAGTCTATAGGTATGGCTCCGTATGAAGCACTGTATGGTCGTAAGTACAGATCGCATTTTCATTGGGATGAAGTCGGGGTGAGATCAGAATTGGGTCCGGAGGTCATTCAGCAGGCTGCCGATGTAGTAGTCAAGATCCGTGATAGGATGAGGACTGCTCAGAGCCGACAGAAGAGTTATACGGATCAGAGGAGGAGAGATCTAGAGTTTGCCGTTGGCGACCATGTTTTTGTGAAGGTAGCACCTATGAAAGGTGTCATGCTGTTCAAGAAGAAAGGAAAGCTCAGTCCGAGATTCATCGGACCATTTTAGATCCTCGACAAGGTTGGGACGTTAGCTTATCATGTTGCTCTTCCGCCGAATCTGGCCGGAGTGCAAATGTGTTCAATTCCACGTCTCTATTCTGAGGAATTATATGGAAAATCCTTCGCATGTCTTGAACTTTGAGCCGCTGCAGCTCACTCCGAACCTGTCTTATGAAGAGAGACCAGTGCAAATCTTAGACAGACAGGAGAAGAAGCTTCAGAACAAACTGGTGAAGCTAGTGAAGGTTAAATGGCTTAATCATTCGGAGGAGGAAGCTATGTGGGAATCTGAGCTAGAGATGCGGAGTCAGTACCCCGAGTTATTCGGTAAGTTTTAATTTCGAGGACGTAATTTCTTTTAAGGGGGGAGAGTTGTAGAACCTGTTAAATCAGACTACGTATAAGCCATGCATAATTACTATTATTTAAATTACAATGATTTTTTTATGGATGAGGATTTATATTCATTCTTATAAAATTGGTTGAGTTATGATCATTTGTTTTAAATCGTAGAAGTTTAGTTTTTGTCTTTTCGGTTAAATAAACGAGGCCGGACCGGAGTTGTAGTATTGAGATAAAATTTAATGATAAGAAATAATTCCTAGAATTTATTTAAGATAAAGAATAATTTATTTTAATGAAAAATAATGTTTAGGGATTTAATTAATTAATTAGAGATAAATAGTAAATAAGTTCCTTTATGTCCAATAATTAATTAAAAGCCTAAATTAAATTGTATGACCAATTGAGATAAGTTAATCTAGGCTTATTTTATTTAAGAAATTGTAACTTAACATGCTAGTAATTTAATTTAAAGAATTAGCCGTGCATGCAAGATAATTACCATCCTAAATTAAATTTACTATTTCACTAAAATACATAATTAGTGTTTAAAACTTTAAAGAGTTAAAATTAATAATTTAAGCAATATTTTACCCCATTGTATCTAGCAAATTTCGGCCACCACACTTTGAGGATTTGATTAAATTTAGTAACTCTATATTGATATCTTTCTTTAATCCTTTCACGGCATAGTTAATTCCCTCATTCTAAATCCTCAATAATTAATAATTAATCAATATTCCTACCCATATTTGATAGAAGAAATCGCCCATGCACCTCCTAAATATCCCTCAAATCCCTTGATATCGTATCATTTCCTATCTAACAAACTCAAATGATAGAAAGATTTTATCTTGCCTTTCAAATCTCCCATCTATTTTGCAACTTCCTCATTCATCTCCTAGCCATTTCCCTCTCCTCATTCTTGAAATTTCAGAGCATATTCAGTAGAAAACTCGTGAGAAGCTCAAGCAAGATAATAAGAGAGAAACTAGTAGAAAAGAAAAAGAGCTCCGTCTTCATCGCGCCGTGTTCGTCGTAATCATTTGTTTTCTTTCAAAACAAATTCAAGGCATGTTTATATTATCTTTTGCTCTTCAATCAAGTCATATATGTATTTTAAACCATGATATGTTCATGAATCTTGTAGCAAAAACCGAAACTATGTCACACAATTTTCGAAAAACCATGCACAGAATTTTTGGCTCTCCCTTGTGCCTTCACGGTTTGGCTTGTTTTGTTTATTTGCAAGTTGCCTCGGTTCCTAGGATCCCAAGGCTGCTTATGGTCATGTCCTAGGGTATGTTAGGGTCAACTTTGATCAAGGGTTCAAGCTCGAAAACCGTAAGTTAGGTGCTCGACTCGGTAAGTGAGAAACAAGTGTCATATTCGAGGTTCATTTGCTGTCATTGGCTTTCGTAGGATAGTGTTCGAGTCATGGCTGGCCTAGGGCCAGTAGCCATGGCTAGAACCCTCCCCTAGCAAGCATAGGACGTGGTTGAGTCGGCCCTAAGTGGCTTGAGCCATGTCCCAAGTCATTCGGACAGAGACAAGACAAGCGCCCCCTTCAAACCCTTTTCTTTTCCTGCATGTGTAGTTTTGGTTTTGAGGTTGGTGTGGATATTTCTTGCCTTTTTACCCCTTAAACATGGTTCATGCAATACCTCGTGATGTCTAGATCATGCCATGGTCGATCACATGGCCACTGGAATGATACATGAGAGCAAAACAATCGCAACACCCCACGCGTGCAGTATGCGTTCTCGGGTGAAGCGTTGGATTGTCGTAGGTGTTTGCTTGGATTGTGTTTGGCCTAGGGCCCTTAGCCATGGTTTAAGCCACACCTTAGGATGTTGGGAGAGGCTCTGGTCAGTGGTTCAAGCCCCAATGACAATTAGCCTTGTAATCGAAGCGAAGCAAGTACAGCTGCTGCCGCTGGAATTTTACAGCAGCTTTGCTGAGGTTCAGAGGTCACGTACTAGTTCTTGGTTGCATTTTTACCTATGGGCTTGGACTGGACAGTACCTTATTGAGTTAGGAAGGTCATGTTTTTGGCCGTTTGTGATTTGGTTTAGTTTAGAGGTCATACAAGAATTTACGGTGCAATGTGCCAAAGTGACTCTCGAAAGAGCGTTTCATGATTTTGGCCTCCATGAACAATTTTCATGTATTACAGCCCTTGGTATTTATTTTAAAGTATTTTAGGTGTATTTGAATCATTACTAAACGATGGTTTGATGTTGGTTCGGGTTGGTACGGAGTCATGGTTAGATACTAAGTTTGTTGGGCGTAATTGTCTCGTCTTTGATTCAGTTATGAAGTGTTGGTCAAATTGAGAGTATTTGTATGTGTCTCATGTTAGAATTAGGTCGCAGCGAGCCTGGAAACGATTCAACCCAATTGGTAAAATAAAAAAAGATTTTTAATTATATTACGTGCATAATATAAAATGTTTATTTTTGAGATATATGCAATATGTCTTGTGGCCACCTCACGCTTATGGGATTCAGCTTATGAGATTATTACTTCACCCGGTGAATTACGACCGGTTAATGTTCATGTATGGGTACGGATATCCAATCCAAGGACTGTGATGATCTCTACCGCCTAGTATGCTGTAGTTTATTCTGATCAAACAATTCATGTTATGTTATGGGCCACTTACGTAGAACATTATCTCAATAGAAAATTATGAAATGCTATTTTATGACAGGGCTCTATCGAGCAAACATTTTACATACGATTTTTCAGATATGCACGTATTTATAATTATTCATGATATGATTTTCACGTGACGCTTTGCGATACGATATTTTTACGTTACGCCGAATTTTATGATATATTTACTTGTTATCCATGATATATGCATGCTGAGTCTTTAGACTCACTAGAATTGATTGTTGTAGGTACTGATGAGGTCGAGACCGAGCGCGGGGACCAGTGAGCTAGCTTGGGTCGGCAATAGTAGGAACCCGATGACCTCATGTATCATCTTATTTATCATTTTTATGCTCAAACTCATTTTTGTCTTGTTGAAATATTTTTAAGTGATTGTTTCGAAACAATATTTACTTCCGCTGCTATTTTGACATTTAAACAATTTTTATCAGTTTATTTTATGAACGAGGCATGTTATTTACTTTTAAAGGAAAATTTTAAATTATTCCTCAAATTTTCAAATACGAAATACGAGCCTCTACAGTCCCAAAGGATCATAATGATTGTTAAATGATATTTTTATGATTTATAATATGATTTTGATGAAAATATAATATTTTATGATTTATGGTATAGTTGTGCAATTTATACTGTTTAAAATGCTATTTTTGAAAAGCTATGTTATTTTAGGATTTTTAAAGAAAAGAAAAAATATTTTAAGGGATGTGAATTAACTGTGACATGTGATATATGTTTTTTTTTGGGGATTCGTTTATGTGAGAACAGTGAACTTACAATTTTGTGGAGATGTCGTGAGGGCCAAGGCCCCACATGGTGCCCATATACGGGCCAAGGCCCTAGAGCGACCCGGTGTATGGGAAAAGGCCCCAGAGGACCACGACGATCGTATTTTCATGGTGGAGCCTAGTGCATACCCCCATGGGCCATGTGGAGTTGAAGACTGATCAGTTGACCGGAGGATAAAAGCTAGTGACTTTCAAGGATCAAACTTCACTCAAAATGATATATGATTGAAGGCTTTACGATAAAAATGATTTTATGATATATGATGCTTAAAGCTATTTAAAATGATTTATTTATAATCAAACTTTTTTTTAAATATTTTACAAGTTATGATTGAATTATTTTTAAAATGATTTTAAAAGTTTTAATTATGTTTAAAAGCTATTTTAAATAAAAGTATGATTTTAAATGCATGTGAATGTATATGTATTATTTGATATCAATGTTTAGAACGTGCTGAGTCTTTATACTCACTAGGATTGTATGATGAAGGATTTGAGGATTTATGGGAGGCACTGACGATTGAGTGGATCGAGTGCAGCAGTACACACCCGAGGGTTTTTATGTTTCCCGTAATGCATGAGATTTGCGCACTGTAATCAGACAGTAATTAATTGACAGAATGACAATTAATAAAGATTTCAGGGGCTAAAGTGCAAGAAATGAGATTGAATAGGAAAAGAGTTGGAATGACATGGGAAGCATGTTCATCAGTGGAAATCCAGCAGATGTCGCGCACATGCGCGAGAGTATGCGCGCATATGCGCGAGAGGCCAATTGCGAAGGTAGAGGACCTCGCGCATCTGCGCGAGATAGGCTGCGCATATGCGCGAGGAGATGAGAAAGTGATTGCAAAGTCCAGATAAGTGGGCGCATGTGCTTCGAGTGAAGGCGCGCATATGCGCGAGAGGTAGTGAAGCAAGAAGTCCTGACAGAACTTCCGGGGCATATGCGCGGGACTTGGGAGTGAATATGCGCGAGGCATGCAGAACGAAAATGAACCACTTGTCTTCAGCATGTGAGTTGATATATAAATATGAAAATTTCCACAAACCTTCAGCAAACGAACCGAGAGAAATCTTCTGTAGAATCCTTAAACTTCTTCAAGCGTTAGACTTGTGATATAGAAAGATTCAGCGATCCGATTTTCAATCTGAATATATTTCTGTGATCCTCGTGTTAGCGGCTTCACACGGACGTAAGTTTTATTGATTTCCAACATGATTTGAAATTATGATATTGGAGGAATTATGATTTGCTTATTAGTATGTGTTATGGATATACTGATCAGTATATAATTGAAGTCAGATCGAAGAACAGACTGTTTATAAAATTGTTATTATTTTACAGAATTGATATGATCGAGATTGTACAGATTTGAGATTATGATCTGTTATTGTTAAGATTATGAGTTGTGTCTGTGATGTTAAGATTGACGGGGTTGTCGAGATTGTGTTATTATGCCGTCGAAACATCAGTAGATTGATATTAATGAGACTGGTTATTGATTTGAGTAGTATATTGATATTTTACTCCTCGATATTATCATTGCCAGATTGGATATTGACAGGCTTTGAGTTTGAGACTTCGACTTCATCAGATTGATAGAAAGAAAGGTATAAATCAATGTTGATCCGGGATTGCACAACTCGAGTTTGATTTAACTTGAGTTTCCCAAAATCACATACTTGATTGTCATTGCCTCGATATTTTGCAATGTATGAGATTGATATGCTTATTCTATTGATTTATATAGTTTAAGCGTATGTTATGTAAAGAGTCATGGGTGGATGTACCTAGTTATGGGCTGAGTCACCAAGTCTTCGGCTGAGTCGCCAAGACACCAGACGTTTGGTCATATCGATGTTGCATAGGAGAAGAGCGACTTCTATTGTGAGATTCGATATGGACAGGACCAAAGTCCGTAAATAAGAACGTACCACCACGATCGGGAGAGTAGGTGAGAGATTGTTGCGTTCTTATTCAGATCGGGATCCCTAGATTAGGAAAGAGTCAAGCCAGAGATTATGAGTCAGAGTTTGATTTACAGTTTTATATCGATTCATGTCCTTCAGATTTGATATATGTTATTGATATTTGTTTCATGCTTTTATATTGTTTATATGATTGCATGTATACATGATTTATACTGGGAATGTATTTTTCACCGGAGTTATCCGGTTGTTTTCTTGTTTGTATGTGTGCATGACAACAGGTGGGACATGATCAGGGTCAAGAAGAGGATGAGAAAGGACAATTAGCGTGGAGATCCGGACTTAGAAGTAAGCATGTTTCATCACCTGATATGTAGTGAAGGAACAATAGTTGTTATGATTTACTTTTTTACAGGACTTGTACTTAGATCTGAAAATTGATCTTGTAAATGAAAAAAGATTTATTTCATATGTTGTGCACTCTTGTATTTTAAAAAAAAATTAGACCCTGTTTTTCTTAATAGTTTGTAATTATTCCCAAGAACGAATAAGAAACGTATTAGCGTCCGGGTCCCCACAGCAGGTTGTATCAGAGAAGTAGGTTCCTTAGACTGAGATAGGAGCTAGTGTGCGGGGTAGAATGAGTTTTCTTTCCTTACTTTGGATTGAGAACATGATTTACTGTTTTAATATGTGCTTACTTGATTATCTGATTTGATTTGGTAACGTGTATTATTGATAATGAATACAAAACCGATTCTTGATCAGCAGTAAGATGATCAGAGGAGGACTGAAACAGGTTTGTTGTATTTGGTTACTAATTCTTTTGGTAATCAGATATACCTCCTCGAAGAATTCCAGAACGAGGAAGTATTTCGACTAATCAGATGGATGTGTCAGAAACTCCGATGGAAACAATGTTGAAGAGGTTTCAGTCATTTCAACTGCCGATTTTGAAGGGTACTGATACGTCTGATGATTGTGAGAGTTGGCTAGATGATATAGAAATGTTGTTTGATTCACTTTATTACCCAGACGAACGTAGAGTTCAACTGATTCGGCACCAGTTACACGAGGTCGCAAAAAGTTGGTGGATCGCAACCAAGGAAGCCTTAGAACAGCATGGTACGGTAATTACATTGAAAATCTTCAAAGCTGAATTCTATCAAAGGTTTTTCCTAGGATCGTACCGAAAGGACAAGAGTACAGAATTTGACAACTTGAAACAGGGCCAACTGAATATTGAAGAATATGTAGAAAATTCTCTACCTAGCCACGTTTTGCTCCTCACGTGGCAGGGAATGATGAATTTGTAGCTGATCAGTTTATTAATGGATTTAATCCTGAGATATCTGCATTGGTAAATGTGGAGCGACCCCATAATTTTGCTGACGCCTTGAACAGAGCAAAGGAAGCTGAGGCAATTTTAATCCAACAGCGAGGAATGCCGTATGTTGCTCAACTATAGAAACAACAACAACCTCCATCTCAATTCTTGCAATCACCGTCTAGATTTGATAGCGGCAGTAGTAGTGGGGGAAAGAAAGATTTTTTGAAAGCTTGAAGAAAACAGTTTAAGAATTTAGGGAGTAGTTCATCTAGTTCCAGTGGTTCTAGCCAGAGTTATACAGGGTTTTATTGCAGAACTTGTGGAGGCAGACATCCACAGATCAGTGCCGCGGAGTGTTTGGTAGTTGCCGCATCTGCAGACATCCAAGACACTTTGCTAGAGTTTGTCCACAGCGAGGTTTCCAGGGATCCCAAGGAACAGAATCATCTGGATCAGTGGCACAGCCTGATAGACAATCATCTGTTGTTCACTCTTTTCAACCAACCTCTACTCAGTCACAGCCAAGGCCAGGCACACCTAACGATGTAGTTGCAGGTAATGGTTTCCTGTGTGGTTATTTTGCATATGTATTGATAAATATTAATGCATTTCATACGATTATCTTTGAACGAATTGCGTTGATATATGATGTGTCTATTGAGTCATTATCTGCTGTAGTATTTATCTTTTCACCTTTGAGGAGGGGTTTTGTATCATTGACGTCTGTTAGAAATTGTATGCTACAGTATTACGGATAGCGAGAGTGAGTTAGATTGTATTGTGCTTGAATTTTCTGATTTTGATTACGTTAACAGTATTGATCTGCTTACCAAGTACAGAGATACCGTTGATTGATTCCAGAAGATTGTGAGATTCAGACCTGATATGGCTGATGGATGGAAATTCTACGGTAAGGGTTCCAGAGTTCGGAGTCCTGTGATATCTGTGTTAACTATGACTCGATGATTACAGAAAAGAACAGAGGGATTCCTTGTGTATTCAGTTGACATACTGAAATCGAGCCTATCATTGGCTTATTCGCTAATGGTGTATGATTTGCTGATGTTTTCTCAGATGAGATTTCGGAATTGCTTCCAGTCAGAGAAATAGATTTCAGCATTGAATGCGTACCAGGTACAAGTCCTAACTTTCAAATACTGAATAGGATGGTACTGATTGAATCGAAAGAGTTGAAAGAGCAGTCTGAATATTTACCGGCCAAGGGGTACATTAGACTAAGTGTTTTTCCTTGGGGTATTTCAGTTATGTTTAGAGATTAATGAATCGTGTATTTCAGAAGTACTTTGATGATTTTTTGAGTATATTTATTGATGATATTTTGATATATTAGACAAATATGACTGATTATGCTGAACATTTGAGAATTGTGTTGAGTATTTCGAGAGCAGAGAAATTGCATGCAAAATGTGAGTTTTGGCTGAGACAGATTATATGTTTGGGGCACATTATATCCGAAGATGGTATAACGATTGATCTGAACAACGTTGAAGATGTGATTAGTTAGCCAAGACCGACAGCATTGTCAGAAATTGCATTTTTGTGAGCTTATCAGATCGGTATCGATGATTGATGTTTCAAATCTGATTAATTATTTCTGTTGTTCTGAATCCGTGTTTGAAACTGATAGTAAACCGTTGAGATAATATGTTGTTCAATTTGAACCAGAGCTGATTTTAAGAATTAAATCGGCTTAGAAAGTTGAACATAATGTGCAGAACTTGATAGCGATGATCATAGCAGAGCATCGATCAGAATATCAGGTACGTGATCATGTACTGTATGTTAATAATCGTCTTGTTGTGCCGAATATTTCAGATTTTAAACGATAGATATTGTAAGAAACACATAGCAGTCGATTCAATATTCGTTCTGGTGGCAGAAAAGTGTACAATGATTTGAAAAGACAGTTCTGGTGGAAACAGATGAAAGCTGAGGTTGCAGAGTTTGTATCCAGATGTCTGAATTGCCAACATGAGAAAGCAGAAAGAAAGAAATAGGAAGGACTGTTACAAAGCTTGTCAATTCCTGAATGGAAATGGGATCACATTTCTATGGATTTCGTGACGAAGCTACCACGTTCTTCCCGAGGTTGCGATGTGATTTGGGTCGTGATTGACAGATTGATTAAATCTGCATGCTTTATTTCGTACAAGATGACATACAGACATGACCAGATGGCAAAGATCTATGTCTGAGAAGTGGTCAGATTGCACGAAGTGCCGAAATCGATTGTTTCAGCCCGTGATTTTCGGGTTACTTCGCACTTTTGGCGGAGTTTATAGCAGGCTCTGGGTACGAAGTTACATTTGAGTACCGCATATCATCCACAGACCGACGGACAGTCAGAGCGGACTATCCAGACACTGAAATATATGCTTAGAGCTGTAGTGCTTGATTTTAGCACTAGTTGGCAAGAATCTTTGCCACTTTGTGAGTTTTCGTATAACAACAGCTATCAGACAAGTATTGAGATGGCTCCTTTTGAGGCATTGTACGGTGAGAAATGCAGATCCCCTCTTTATTGGGACGATATTTCTGAGGTTCCTGAGAATGGACCTGATGTGATTCGAGAGATGACAGAAAAAAGAAGCTGATTCAGAAGAGAATGAAGGCATCTCAAGATAGACAGGCCAAATATGTCAATGTTTGAAGTATACCATTAGTATTTGAGGCAAGAGACAGAGTATTCTTGAAGATTTCACCTTTCCGAGGATTTGTCAGATTTGGAAAGAAAGGGAAGTTGTCTCCGCGTTACATTGGGCCATATGAAATTCTCGAGAAGATAGGAGATCGTGCATATCGACTCGCATTACCGCCTTCTTTATCTGGAATACATGATGTCTTTCATGTGTCGTTATTACGGAAGTATATTCCTAATACTTCACATATTCTTCAACCAGACGAGGCCGAGCTGGCCGAGACTCTGAGTTACTTCGAGAAGCCGATCCAAATTCTCGATCGTAAAGAAAAGCAGCTCAGAACGAAAACTATTCCACTGGAGAAAGTTCAAGTAAGTCGTCATGGTATTGAAGAAGCAACTTGGAAAACTGAATCAAATATGAGACAGGAATTTCCAGAGTTATTTCACTGATGTGATTTTTATTTCAGCTTCTGGTACTTTATTTATTTATGAATTGATTGAATATGATATGATGTTTGAGATTTCGAGGACGAAATCGTGTCTTAGAGGGGGAGAATTGTAATGCCTGAGATTTGAGCACTGTAATCAGACAATAATTAATTGACAGAATGACAATTAATGAAGATTTCAGGGGATAAAGTGCAAGAAATGAGATTGAATAGGAAAAGAGTTGGAATGACATTGGAAGCATGTCCATGAGTGGAAATCCAGTAGATGTCGTGCACATGCGCGAGAGTATGCACGAGAGGCCAATCGCAAAGGCAGAGGACCTCGCGCATATGCGCGAGGAGATGAAAAGGTGATTGCCGAGTCCAGAGAAGTGGGCGCATGTGCGCCGAGTGAAGGCGCGCATATGCGCGAGAGGTAGTGAAGCAAGAAGCCCGGACAAAACTTCCGGCGCATATGCGCGGGCCTTGGGCGCGCATATGCGCGCGGCATTCAGAACAAAAATCACTTGTCTTCAGCATGTGAGTTTATATATAAGTGTGCAAATTTCCTCAAACATTCAGCAAACCAACCGAGAGAAATCTTATGTAGAATCCTTAAACTTCTTCAGGCGTTAGACTTGTGATTTAGAAAGATTCAGCGATCCGATATTAAATCTGAATATATTTATGTGATCCTCGTGTTAGAGGCTTCACACAGACGTAAGTTTTATTTATTTCCAACATGATTTGAAATTATGATATTGGAGGAATTATGATTTGCTTATTAGTATGTGTTCTGGATATACTGATCAGTATATAATTGAAGTCAGATCGAAGAACAGACTGTTTATGAAATTGTTATTATTTTCAGAACTGATATGATCGAGATTGTACAGATTTGAGATTATGATTTGTTATTGTTATGATTATGAGTTGTGTCTGTGATGTTGAAATTGACGGGGTTATCGAGATTGTGTTATTATGACGTCGAAACATCAGTAGATTGATATTAATGAGACTAGGTATTGATTTGAGTAGTATATTGATATTGTACTCCTCGATATTATCATTGCTAGATTGGATATTGAAAGGCTTTGAATTCGAGAATTCGACTTCATCAGATTGACAGAAATAAAGGTGTAAACCAATGTTGATCCGGGATTGCACAACTCGAGTTTGATTTAACTGGAGTTTCCCAAAATCACATACTTGATTGTCATTGCCTCAATATGTTGCAATGTCTGAGATTCACATGCTTATTCGATTGATTTATAGTGTAAGCGTATGTTATGTAAAGATTCATGGGTGGATGTAGCTAGTTCTGTGCTGATGTTCCTTGTTATTGGCTGAGTCGCCAAGTCTTCGGCTGAGTTGACAAGACAACGGAAGTTTGATCATATCGATGTTGCATAGGATTAGAGCGACTTCTATCGCAAGATTCGATATGGACAGGACCAAAGTCCGTAAATAAGAACGTACCGCCACCATGATCGGGTGAGTAGGTGGGATATTGTTGCGTTCTTATTCAGATCGGGATCCCTAGATTAGGAAAGAGTCGAGTCAGAGATTATGAACCAGAGTTTGATTTACAGTTATATATCGATTCATGTCCTTTAGATTTGATATATGTTATTGATATTTGTTTCATGCTTTTATGTTGTTTATATGAATGCATGTATACATGATTTATACTGGGAATGTAATTCTTACCGGAGTTATCCGGATGTTGTCTTGTTTTTATGTGTGCATGACAACATGTGGGACAGGATCAAGGTCAAGAAAAGGATGAGAGAGGACAATTAGCGTGGAGATCTGGACTTAGAAGTAAACATGTTTCATCACCTGATATGTAGTGAAGGAACAATAGTTGTTATGATTTACTTTTATACAGAACTTGTACTTAGATCTGGATATTGATCTTGTAAATGAAATAAGATTTATTTCATATGTTGCGCACTCTTGTATTTTATTAAAAAAAATTAGACCCTGTTTTTCTTAATTGTTTGTAATTATTCCCAAGAACGAATAAGAAACGAATTAGCGTCTGGGTCTCCACATTTCCACACTAGCTATATAGATTTATGATTTAAAGATTTGTGTTAAGGATTTTTATTAGAGATATTTTTATACTTTATTTTATTGTTAGTTGATATTTAAAGGTCTATTTAGGTGTTTTGGTTAGTCAATGATTTAGGATTTATTTTATCCACTTGAGATTTCATATGTTAATTTATTATTGATTGTTAGAAATCTTAAGTTGTTTATTTTAGAATTTTTGAGTTTATGATTTATGATTAAAAAAAACGTCGAGGTCGTTTCATCGTAAATATGATCGAACAATCATGTAGTTAGTGCAGCCTTTTGTGGTGAGTGTTGAGATTGTGTCACCAGTTGTTTTGTGCCATTCCTGTTATATATCGTTACAGCTGTATGGAGGCTGAGTTGGGGGTATTGATTTGCACAGCCTGGCATACCTCGCATTTTTGGTAGGGCGGTTTAGCTACATGATGATATAGCTTCCTGGTGTGTTGCTCGAGCATTATTCTTGTTGATCATATCGTTCATTTGGCTCTGTTTACCCTATTGATATTGAGATGTGTTCATGCTTTTCATATTTAATCTAAATATATATTGATGCATGATTTATGTTATTGATTATATTTGTTGAACTGTTTCATACCAGAATACTAACCTTAGTTGTTTACTGGGTGCTGCTGTGGTTGATTTTGGGCACCATGGTAGATCTCCCGAGTAATTTTGTAGCACCAAGCAAAGGTTCCGCTGGCGGAGCTCGTGGTTGAGGTTGGATTGTTTAGTTTTGGTTCGTTGGAGTCTCCCAGCTAGTCTTTATGGTTGTTTTGGATTTTGTCTTAGTTCTATGTCGTTTTTTTTATCCAGGGAGATGCCCCGTGTATCTGTATAGTTATATGGAATTAATTTATGTTGTTAGGGAGCCTTGCTGGCTTATTTGAACTGTTGTCTATGATATTTATTTCTTGTGCCTGACAGGTACTTGCATGTAATTGTCCATGATTATTGTTGTGTCGGTCTTGAGTCATTTTACTATTTTCTAATGCTTGAGTTTTTCGGGATATCCTACTTACGAGGAGGTCATGCCAAAAGTTTTCTAGGCCATGAGGTCCATTTTTAATGTATTGTTAACCATTTTCCACTATAGAGTTAAATCAAACCATTATTGTTTTATCATTATTTATCATTAGAATAAATGGGCATCACATCTTGTTATCAGAGTGTAACTTGGGATATGCTCGAACATGAGTCTAGGACACTTGAGTCTTGGCACTAAAATGGTTGTTGTGCCTGTGTTCGCTACTTGACAGTGTTCTTATTTGATTATATGGTTTGTTTCTTTCCATTCTAATTGTTATAAACGTTATATGGTATAGAATGGAAGGACATGGTGAGATTCTTGTTGTTAGTGGTCGTGGTCGTGGACATGGTAGGCCTTGTACCCGTGTTGATGATACAAATGCTGAGCAAGCTTCTGATCAGTTAGAGCAGCTTAGGATGGACGAGTTAGTTGCCCGTTTTCACTCTATGAAACCACCTTGATTCAATGGTTTTGAGGAAGCTGAACTATCTGAGATTGATGAATTGTTTGATCTGATCGAGTATCCCTGAGAGCGTTGAATTATATTTGTTGTCCATAAGTTGAAAGATCGTGCCAAAATGTGTTGGTCCACTACCTTGATGACCATGTATGCTTAGAGGATTGTTCCATTGTGGAATATATTTCAGCTGAAATTTAAGGTCATTCACTGTCCTCCATCATTTACAGTTGTAAGGCTTTGGAGTTTCATATCTTGAAACAGGGTGATAGGTCGGTTAAGGAGTATGTTGATAAGTTCTATAATATGCTGAGATAAGCTCCTCATGTTGCTGCAAGTAAGCTAGTTGTTGTTGAAAGTTTCATTGAATGTTTGAATGGTCATTTGCACCCTTTTGTTTCTACCAGTAAGGCAGTGAATTATCTTGAAGCAGTGGAGATAGCAAAAATGGCTGAAGCTAGTCTAAAGAGGAGAAGTAACAAAGTTCCTACCCAACACCATCAGTTTGGGAGACAACAGTTCGTCAATCTGGTTCTACATCTTTTTGCCCTCGTGGTAAGCAATTCAAGAAGTCTGGTTCTAGTTCTTCGAGTTCGGGGAGTTCAAGGAATCGTGGTGAGTATTGTTATAGTGGACCTTATTGTGATCAATATGGTGGCAAGCACTTTAGTAACCAGTGTGTGGGAGTTCATGGGGTTCGCAAAATTTTGGTCGCCCGAGTCATTTTGCTATAGTCTGTCATAATCAAATTGGGAAGTCAGCCCAGGCAGGTAGTGGAGCTCCAGGTAATAGATTTCCAGCAGGATCTCAGTCTTCCCACCAGCCTAGTCGCCATCCAAGTCAGTCTAGAGGGAAGGGTGGTCAACAGAATCAGTCACCTGTTCGTGTGCCTTAACTGAGAACGAGGCTCAGGCAGTTTCGGGTACTGTCATTATCGGTAATTGCACTTTATTTGGTTTTACAGCACAAGCGTTATTTGATACTGGAGCATCCCATTCCTTTGTTTCATATGAACTCGTTGTTCCGCTCGACCTCGCACCACTAGTATGAATTCTAATCTTTTTGTTGCTACTCTGATTGGCAAAACGATTATCATTGATAATAAAGTGTTCAATGTGGTGTTGTTCTGCGATGAAAATTTATTGTATATGAATCTCATAGTCCAACCTATGAATGACTTTGATTGTATTGTTGGAAGTTTTGACTGTGAATCGTGTCATTGTTGACTTTTCGCATCATATACGGACATTTGAATTTTTGGTTATGTCTTTTGGTTTGACCAATGCTCCTGCTGTATTCATATATATGATGAATCGAGTATTTCGTAAATATCTCGATCGTTTTGTGACTGTATTCATTGATGATATTCTTTTTTATTCTATGTCCGAGAAAGAGCATGCCAAAAACTTGAGGACAGTTCTTCGAATTCTTCAAAAGAAGCGGTTGTACTCCAAGACATCCGAGTGTTAGTTTTGGTTAGATAGAGTTGTGTTTATGGGCCATGTCATATCTTAACATGGTATCTTTGTCGATCCGAGTAAAGTGGAGGTAGTGCTGAACTGGGAACGACCAACCAATGTGCCAGAGATTCATAGTTTCATTGGTTTAGCTGGTTATTATCGGGGATTTAACGATAATTTCTCAAAGATTGATAGACCTATTACTCAGTTGACTCAGAAAAATCATAGATTCATTTTGTTTGATGAAACGAGTCAAGTTTTTTCAAGTTAAAGAAGAGATTGACCTCTACACAAGTTCTTATCATTCCAAGTGGTTCTGGAGGATTTGTTGTTTGTACCGATGCATCAAATCGATGACTAGGTTGTGTACTGATGAAGTATGGCATATTTGTGGCATATGCTTCTCGTCAGTTGAAAACACATGAGTCTAAGTATCCTACACATGACTTGGAATTGGCTGCTACTACTTTTGCTCTCAAGATTTGGATACATTATTTGTTTGGTGATTAATTTTTAATCTATTCAGATCACAAAAGCTTTAAGTATCTGTTCTCTCAGTCAAATATGAATATGAGACAGAGACGTGGATGGATCTTTTTACAGATTAAGATTATGAGATCTTGTATCAGCCAAGGAAAGTGAATATCCTTGTTGATGCTTTGAGTCGTAAGGTTGTCGATGTTAATTTATCCTCGATTCATGTTTCCAAGTTACGTGAATATATTTGTACATCGGGCTGAGATTTTTAAATCCAAGGTAATGTTGTTTGTGTGCAATGATTTTTGTGGAGTTAGAATTGAATCATATTGTGAAATCATATCAAAAAACTGATGATCTGGTTTTGAAATCTTATGAGTTAGTATCTTAAGGACATCAATCTAGTTTTTCAATTCATTCAGATTATTCTCTTTTGTTGAATAGTAGATTGGTTGTTCCATATATTTCTGACTTGCGTACATTCACCCTCAAAGAAGCTCAGTGTACTCGTTATAGTATTCATCCTGGGGGTACAAAGATGTATAATATTCTAAGACCTCAGTTTTGGTGGGAAAACATGAAAAAGGATGTGGCTGAGTTGGTGTCTCATTGTATGATCTGTCAGCAAGTCAAAGCAGAACGTATGAAACCAGGAGGATTACTGAACAATATTGAAGTTCCTCAGTGGAACTTGGAGCATGTGGTTATGGATTTTGTCATGCATTTGACTTGTACTTCTAGCCATTTTGATGCAATTTGGGTTATTGTCGATATATTATCTAAATCGGCACACTTTATGTGGGGACCCGGACGCTAATCATGTTCTTAATCATCATTGGGACAATTAAATCAATTATAATAAACATGGTTTAATTTTTTTTAAATACAGTATTAAATGCGGAACGTAATGGAATACATTCTAATATACATGTCAGTATTAAAGTACAAGTCTTGTACTATATACAATCATTCAAACTAAGGTTTAACAACTAAATATCAAGTGTCCAAACCCTATCTCTAATCAAAGTCTGTAGTCTCCACTCTAATCACGATCTCTCTTCATCTCCTTGACCCCGATCATGTCCCACCTGTTGCCATGCACACATACAAACACGACAACAGCCGGATAATTCTGGTGAGAATACATCCCAGTATCAATCAACGAACATGCAATCCTATAATAAATATAAAGTATGAAACAGATATCGGTAATATGTATCAAAATCTAAAAACATAATCAATATAAAACTGTCAATTAGACTCGTGACTCCACGTCTCAGACTAGACTCAATCCTAATCTAGGGATCCCGGTTTCCAGACGTTGGTATTCCATATCGAATATCAATAATAGAATAAACTCCAATTTTATCCACTTCGATATAACCAAACATTCGGTGTCTTGACCTATCCGTCCCAGACTTTGGCACTTTCGCCAAATCACTATCCTGTGACAATGTGCAATGTTCCAGTGACGATTCCATCACTATCGGCACCTATGTCACAAGATCACTCGTCTAATACTCGTCTAATCCATGCTTTCTATAAATCAATAGAACAAGCATATCAAATCAAATCAATGCACATAATAACAATAAGTATGTGATTTAGGGAAACTCAAGTATTTCATACTCGAGTCGTTCTCCCGGTACCACATTGACTTATACCTTTCTTTTATTGCAGTTCTGACGTCGTTCCCGTCTGGAATTCAAAGTCTGTCAACCCTCAATCTGGCAATGACAATATCAATAATATCATATGTGAGGCCCGGGGCCGAAGACGGCGGGGGGTGATCGCCGGTGCCATCAGTTCCACGGACAATGAGCGGCTCCTGGCAGGCTTCTAGGTGGAGGAAACATGAATGAACCGACCCATACGGGAATGAGAGGGATTCCGAGACTGTTCAATGTAATGGACTGTACAGTTGAAGAGGGCTTAAAAGATTTGATTGCTACTACTCATATCACGAAGGTGCATCTTCTTTTCAGAAGCTCATCACATAAGAACTTCAAAGTTAAGCGTGCTTGACTTGGCGCAATTTTGGGATGGGTGACCCCCTGGGAAGTTTCCTAGAGTTCGTGTGAGTGAGGACATAAGCATGCTGGAAAGACTCGTCTTGGTACAGTGAGGACAGTCGTCGAATCTGGGGCGTTAGAAGTGGTATCAGAGCCGACCTCTCTTAGTACGGTGTGGTTCGGGGACGAACCAAGCGGAAGTTGGTGAGCATGTGAGGCCCGGGGCCGAAGAGGAAGGGGGGTGATGGTGCCATCAGTTGCACGGACAATGAGCGGCTCCTGGCAGGCTTCTAGGTGGAGGGAACATGAATGAACCGACCCACACGGGAATGAGAGGGATTCTGAGACTGTTCAATGTAATGGACTGTACAGTTGAAGAGGGCTTAAAAGATTTGATTGGTACTACTCATATCATGAAGGTGCATCTTCTTTTCGAAAGCTTATTACATAAGAACTTCAAAGTTAAGCGTGCTTGACTTGGGGAAATTTTTGGATGTGTGACCCCCTGGGAAGTTTCCTAGAGTGCGTGTAAGTGAGGACATAAGCACGCTGGAAAGACTCTTCTTGGTACAGTGAGAACAGTCGTCGAATCTGAGGCGTTACATCATATCAATATATTGCTCAAATCAATACCAATCTGATTAGTCTGGATTCAACTCAAAATCAATGGCATAACGACATAATCTCGATATTCCCATCAACACAATCTCAATAGATATTAATTACAATCCATAACCAATATCCAATACAATCGTAATCAATCCATAATCAAAATCTGTCCAATATCAATCGATATATTCTGAAAAATCATAACAATTTCATAATCAATCTGTTTCTCAATCTGACTTCAGTTCTATGATGTCTAACATGTCAAGAACATCATATATGAATCATATTCGATTCTGGCAATACCATAATTTCAAAACATAAAAAACCATAAGAAACTTATGTCCAGTTGAATTCTGAACCAGACTGATGGAATTCTAACAACCTTCAATTTAAACTTACAAAGTTTGCACCTTTCCCCTGAAGTTTTCCCCTTTCTCTCGAATTCTGAATGAAAGTTAAACATATGTGTATATATATATATATCCTAAGTTGCATGATTAGGCTACGTGTCTCTTTTTCTTAAACTTCGGTCGGCGCTCGGGCGGTGCTAAACAATCGCTTGGGCGCGGCATTCTCTGTCCAAGCACTTTCGGATTGCACCTTGGCGCTTGGGTGGTCACAAACTACCGCTTGGACGCCACACCTTCTGCCCGAAACATATATTTGATAAACTCTGGCGTTCGGGCGGTCAACAACTACCGCTCGGGCGCCAACCGTTCTGCCCAAAAATTGCATAATTCATATGATTTGCCCAATCTGGTCTCGGAATGGCCCGTCTATAATCATATCAGTTCATAATCAATAATCTCAGATTAACAGAATCAGAATCTCAGGCATTACACTCTATTCCGTATGAGATGACATATTCATACAAGAAGATGGCTCCTTTGTTTATTGAAAATGTTTTAAGACTTCATGGAGTTCCACTTGCAATTCTCTCAGCTCGTGACCCTCGTTCACATCAAAGTTTTGGGCTGGTTTCCAAAAAAAATGGGTACACGACTTTCAATGAGTAATGTGTACCATCCTCAGACAGATAGTTAGACAGAGCGTACGATCGAGACACTTGAAGATTTAATTCGGGCCGTGGTTATGGACTTCAAGGACAGTTGGCAAGAAACTTTACCATTAGTTGAGTGCTCTTATAATAACAGTTTCCAGGTGACATTGGTATGGTTCATTTTGTGGCTTTGTATGTACGATGATGTAGATCACCTCTTTGTCAGGATAAGTTCAGTGAGAAGCTGTTGACTGGACCTGTGATTGTTTAAGAAATGCATTATAAAGTTCAGTTGATTTTCCAGAGAATGAAAGATGCCCAAGATCGGCAAGCTAGTTATGCTAACAAATGTCGTCGACCTCTAGAATTTCAAGTTGGAGATTATGTGTTTCTGAGATTATCTCCGTTTAGAGGTGTTGTTTGTTTTGGCATGAGTAGTAGGTTGTCACCTTTTTTCGTTGGTCCCTATGAGATTGTCCAATGTATTGGGACTTGGGCCTATCGGCTAGAGTTGCATCAGTCATTGTATGGCATCCACGATGTTTTCCATGTTGCGTAAGTATGAGCCCGATCCATCTCATGTGATTCAGCCTGATGAGGTTGAACTTGACCCTTCTCTATCGTATACCGAGTATCTTGGATCATAAAGACAAATTTTTAAGCAATAAAGTTATACATACCACTTGTACGTGTTTAGTGGTCGAGGCATGGTGTACAAGAATAAAAGTTGGAAACAGAAGAGAAGATGAGAGAATCTTATTCATATTTGTTTTATTTTTATGAATGTATTGTTGGTTTATCGTGTGTAAGATGTATGTGTATAAACAGAAATTTCGATGACAAAATTTTTTTGAGGGGTAGAGAAATGTAAGGCCCTAGAATATATTATTAGGTAATCTATTATAATTAGAATAATTATTGAGTTGATAAATAAAAATAATTATTTATGCCAAATAATTTTTTAAAGTGTGTTAAAAAAATATACTTTATAGTATCAGAGTTAGTACGATGTAAATTACATATATAGATCGAAATAACACACAAGAGCAAAGTAGATTCAAAACCGGGATTAATGGGCTGGAGTTACAATTTTTAGGAACCATTTAATATTATAATACATATATATATATATATATATTAATACATTACACACACCCAAAAAAGTAAAGAAGAAGGAAAAAAAGACCAAGCCTTTCCTTTGTTTTCCCATCGCCCTCATCCCTGTGTTTTTCTGACCTCCAAACGTTGTCTTACTGCTGCAGATCGTTGCAGCGAGCACTGTGGAAGGTAGCTGAGGGTTGGATGTAGCTTGTATAGGCTGGAATCAGAAGAAACGAGCAGATCGAAGCTCTTTTTTGTGAGCGTTGTTTTTGTGTATTAGTTTTTGGTGAGTTAGAATCTGGATTTTTGGTTCGGATAAAAGTTGTACATCTTTGTGTTTTCTTTGAAATGAGACTTGAATCTTTATATTCAAGTATGAATTGAGAAAGTTATGCTCGTCTTTCTGAAACTGGTTAGTATGCGAGGTTTCTTCCGTGAAATTCGTGAATAGTAGTGTGTTCTGTATAATTCTAGGATATTGAGATTCTGAAGATGGTTTCTTCTATACAAACTTAAATATTTGAGTTGCCTTTCATTTACAATTGGCGGATATTGATTTGAGACATTATTGAGGGAGATGTGAATTTCATGCTATTAAGTGCCGAATCTAGAACTATAACATGTTTTTTTTGTTTTTGGGCATTTAAATCGTGTTGAGATGATTGAATTTCTCTGGTGAAATGGATTATTATTCTTCTTATTGTTATGTGTTTTACGCCGAGAATATTGAAGTAAAGTTGATAATTGAATTTGTCAATTTGGTATAGTTTTGTTACAGTTTGATAACGTAGAACGGTAACACATTTAATCATAGATAATTGTTTTTATTGTTGTTTACATGCTTATATTTGTTATTTGTGTTGCTAAATGCCTCGTTGTTTTATATGATCATTATGTGGCATATTATATGGCATTTAGTATAGGGCATGATATTATGACATTCATGTTGAGCCCTATCGTTTTTGTTAGCAGTTGTCGATATTCGTTGTTTTCTGGCAATATTTTTTTTTATCTCAGGATCATGTTGTGGTTGATAGGCCTATATACATTGATATACATGAGACCGTAGATATGATGGAACAATCATATGGTTAGTGCAGCTTTTGGAGGTGAGCGCTGGGATTGTGTCATCCAGTTGTTTTGTGACATTCATATTATATATCGTTATAGTTGTATCAAGGTCGAGTTGGGGGTGTTGATTTGCACAGCCTGGCATACCTCTCATAATTTGAAGGGAGTTTTAGGTGCATGACGATGTAACTGTCCTATGTGTTGCTCGAGCATTATTCTTGTTGTTTGTATAATTCATTTGGCTCTGTTTACCCCATTGATATTGAGCCTTGTTCATGCATTTCATATTTCATACACATATATATTGATGCATGATTTATATTATTTATTATATTTGTTGAACTGTTTAATACCAGAATACTAACATCAGTTGTATACTGGGGGCTGCTATGGTTGCTTTTGGGCATCATGGTAGATCTCCTGAGTGGTTCTGCAGCATCGGGCAGAGGTTCTGCTGGCGGAGCTCGTGTTTGAGGTTGGATTGTTTGGTTTTGGTTTGTTAGAGTCTCCCATCTAGTCTTTATGATTGTTTTGGAGTTTGTGTCAGTTCTATTTCATGTTTTATTATCCCGGGAGATTCCTCGTGTACCTGAATTGTTATTTGGATTTAATTTACGTTCTTTGGGAACCTCTGGATTATTTGAACTGTTGTATGTGATATTATGTCTTGTGCCTTGCCAGCACTTGCATGTGATTGTTTATGATTTGTCGCAGCGTCAATCTTGAGTCATTTTACTATTTTCTAATGCTTGAGTTTTTCGGGATGTCCTATTTATGGAGAAGTCATGCCGAAATTTTTCTAGGCCCTGAGGTCCGTTTTTAAAGTATTGTAAATCATTTTCCACTGAAAAGTTAAATCAAATCATTATTGTTTGATCATTAATTGTCATTAGAGTAAATGAGCCTCATACTTAAACACTACCAAACTGAAATTTTAGTTTTTCTTACACAATATATCAGTTTAACTGAATAGCTCAAATAAGGTGCTTGGATGCTACAAATATATTAATGAGTTGTGGGCTAGAGATTGTGATTTTCAAACAGAATAGAAACTTGAAAATGGATTGCAACTCGCTGAAAAAAACTGATTGTTCTTGTTGTTCGTTACCGACTGTTGTTTTTCACTAACTTTGATAGGATCGGTTCAGACACCTTTAAAGGTGCTTCAAAAACAATATTCTCAATGAGATGCAATAGCTCGTGTTGTATGAATGTAAACATCGATGAATTAGAACTAGTTTTGTTTTAAACAAAGCGAAAAATACTCGAAATAATCATTCGATAAGAAAGCTAATCAGTTTAAAGCTTTTAACTTGTATAAACTGATTAGCTGATATAAGGGGTATCGGTTCTTGCGTATATCAGTTCACTTATGGTGAGAACTTAACTAATAAAGTTCGAATTGATCAAATCAGTTTGAAAACAATAGTTAAACAGTTAAGTACACAAGATATGTTTATGGATGATCGTAAAGTTCAACTACTCCTACTTCATCCCTTCTACTTCCTCGGGTAGGATACACTAGAAGACTTTTATTTATACAACACCTTGTACAAACTCACTCAGCTTAGGACTTAGTCTACTGCTTAACTGAACTCCTAGTCAAGACTGAAGGCAATATGTTCTAGCCAACACTTGTTTAACGTCTGTGTGTCAAAGACTACATACACAAGTTTTACGTTTTTGTGCAAGACTCACTCAACTGATCTTTAAGATCTACTCTCTGATATATGTGAGTGATACTGTGTGAGTATGTGTGAGAACTGAACAATGAATACACCGGGAAGGTGTTCTCACACACTGAGAGAAAAGAGCTTCTATACTAAGCTGATAACACGTTGAAGTGTTCCCTCACAACTGGACTGATTACTTCTTGTAAGCTGATAAGGCTTTAAGTGTGCTCTTCTTCTGCACACACTCTTGTTGGTTCGTTTTCTTAATTGATCTTCATCTTCTATTTATAGGCTCGAAATTTGATCGTACAGTGAGACTCTGAAGAATCGTGTGATGGGCACCTTGAGGTGCTTCAAATACAATATTCTCAATGAGCTGCAATAGCTCGTGATCTTAGAATTTGTACATCGATTAATTAAATCGAGTTTGGTTAGAAACCAAGCGGAAAATACTAAAAATAATCCTTCATTAAGAAACACTGATATATTTTATATATTGTGCAACTGAATAACTGAAAATTACACAGGATCAATTTTGGCTTATATTAGTTCAATTATGGACATAACTGAATTGATAACAGCTTAACTGATCAAATCCATTTAGAACAAAAAAAGCATTTAAACAGAAATAACACAAGATATTTTTATGGATTTTCGGAGACTTCATCTGCTACTACGTCACCCATTCTGTAACACCCTCGACCGGTTTAAAAAAAATAATAGCGGAATTTAAAATTTTCTTTAAAATGGAGGAAGGATTCAAAGTACATTTCAATGTATAAACAAAAGTATATACATGATCAATAAAATGACACAACAAAATACAAAATATCATTTTTGTAATCATGTCCCATTGCTAGCAAAAATAGTCTTCTTCCTTCCTCTCATGCATATGACCTCGGCTTCAATCAATGTCCCGGCTCGTCGCTCTTATCAGCATCACATGAAATAACTGAAATGAGTATAAAACTCAGCAAGTGGAACTCTTACATAACAATGGATATATATATCATACTTTGTAAAACATGGCTTTGAAATCATTAAATTCCAACAACTCTTGAAACATGAATAACATAGCATAATATAACAATAAGATGATATTTCTCTTTTCTCTATTGGATTGATATCTATATAGTATCTCTGTCTCTGTACCTATATCCCATCGATATACATCGATAACTCTGAGGGATATAAGCCTATGGTCGTTGATCAACTAATTGCATGCAATCTCTGACTATGTATCTATCAATCCAATAAATCATTTAAACTCTCTCGTTGGCATTAAATCAAACACTTTGAAGACTCGTTTCTCTTGTATTCCATTTTTCACAATTGAGACATAAAATGCCTCCATAATATACAATAAAGTGTATCAATACATAACATGAATCAAATGAAGGGAATAGCACATTAAAACCATTGAAACACCATACATATATTATCATGTGAGCACAAGGATTGAAATTCCACTTACAACCAATAGAAACCTTGATTCTATACTCTTGGTTGAATTCCTACAACAATAAACCATATATTGTACCATCAACATCTCAATAATCATAAACCCATATCAATTAATCTATAAAACCAACACCATCAACAAACCCAATATTTCCCCCAACACCAAAACCAAGAAATAATCAAAGCCACAAGCTTACCTTAGCTTCTAGAACCAACAAGAACCTTGTTCTCACAACAAATAACCAACAACAAGCTTGAATCAAAGATAGGAAATGAAAAGAATGAAACCCTAGCTCTCCCTTGAAGAGAAGAATCGAGAATGGAGGAGAAAAAATGAGAAAAAGTGAGCCAACTCTTGCATTTAAACACTTAAATCGCAAAAACACCCTTCTACAGTTCACGCACCGCGGGTGCGCTACTTTCTTCACCGTGGGTGCGGTGTGCCTACGGCACCTCAACCAAAAAATCCAAAAATGTCTACCGCTGGTGCGGTGTGTTTTCGGCAATCTCATCAAAAATCTGAATTAAAGACCGCGAGTGCGGTCTTCTCTTGAGCGCGGGTGCACTGTCACTGTTCACCAGGCTTGGCTATTACAATCTCCCCTCCTTAAAGGAATTTCGTCCTAGAAATTGACGTCACTGTGCAAACAACTCAGGATATTTCTCTCTAATTTCATCTTCTGGTTCCCACGTGGCTTCTTCAATCAAATGATTCCTCCAAAGGACTTTAACAATGCCGATCTCTTTGTTTCTCAATACTCTATATTTGCGATCAAGAATCTGGACCGGAATCTCTTGATACGTCAAATTCGGCGTCAAATCCAATGGCTCATGGCGAAGAACATGGGAAGGATTCGCAATATACTTCCTGAGCATGGAAACATGAAAAACATTATGAACTATGTCAAGATCTGGCGGTAGGGCTAACCTGCATGCTCGATCACAAACTCTATCCAAGATCTCAAATGGGCCAATGAATCTCGGACTCAACTTTCTCTTTTTTCCAAACCGCATCACACCCTTAAGAGGTGCTATCTTCAAGAACACATGGTTGCTAATTTCAAACTGTAACGGCCTACGACGAACATCAGCATAACTCTTCTGTCTCGACTGTGCTGTCTTCATCCTCTCTCGAATGACAGCAACAACATCAGCTGTCTGTTGGACCAACTCTGGACCCAACATCTTCCTCTCACAAATCTCGTCCCAAAACAAGGGCGATCTACACTTCCTGTCATAAAGTGCTTCATACGGTGCCATGCCAATCGTTGCTTGGTAGCTATTATTGTACGTAAACTCAACAAGAGGCAATTTGGAATCTCAGCTACCAGGATAATCGATAGTACAAGCTCTGAGCATATCCTCTAGAATCTGAATAACTCTCTCTGATTGACCGTCACTCTGGGGGTGATAAGCTGTACTGAATGCTAACCGTGAACCCATAGCTCTGTGCAAACTCTTCCAAAACTCTGAGGTAAATCTAGGGTCACGATCAGACACAATCGACACAGGGACACCATGAAGTCTAACAATCTCTGCTATGTACTCTTCGGCATACTGGTTCATGGAATACGTCGTCTTGACTGGAAGAAAATGCGCTAATTTGGTCAACGATCAACAATCACCCAAATAGAGTTAAAACCTTTCAGCATTTTGGGAAGACCAGTCACGAAGTCCATAGTAATGTGCTCCCATTTCCATTGAGGAATCGGCAATGAAAACAATGTCCCAGCAGGTCTCTGGTGCTCGATCTTCACCTGCTGACAAGTTAGGCACTGAGAAATAAACATGGCAATATCTTTCTTCATACCTGGCCACCAATAGAGTCTACGAAGATCCTGATACATCTTGGTGTTGCCTGGATGTATCGAGTATGGCGCGGTATGAGCCTCTGTCAAGACATCTCGCCGAATATAATCGCCAACAGGAATACAAATACGACCTCTGAATGTCACCAAACCATCTCCATTCGTCCCAAATTCTGAATTACCTCTCACCTCTGCTCTGGCTCTCAACTCTGACAACTGTAAATCATTGACCTGCTCTCTACGGATCCTGTCCGTCAATGTAGCCCGAATGACCAACGCTGAAAAGCGAGCAAAGGTTCCTGGGACTACTAAAGTTATCTCCTCTCGTTGCAAGTCAAACAACAACGGCTGCTGAATCATCGAACTCAAAGAAGAACTCGACTTACGGCTCAATGCATCTGCTACAACATTCGCTTTCCTTGGGTGGTAACTAATCGTTACATCATAGTCTTCTGAACCACTGGGCAATGCAAGTACCGGAGCTGTCGTCAACTTATCTTTCAACTCTTGGAATCCACTTTGGCAATCATTGGACCACTCAAACTTCACAGTCCTCCTCGTCAGATTGGTTAACGGCAGAGCAATCTTGGAAAAATCTGAAATGAAACGTTGATAATAACCCGTCAAACCAAGAAAACTACGTACCTCTAATACAGTAGTAGGAATAGGCCATTTCTGAATCGCCTCTATTTTCACAGGATCAACAGCAATACCATCCTTATAGACAACATGTCCTAAGAAAGAAATCTGCTCCAACCAGAACTCACATTTCTTCAACTTAGCATACAACCTCTTCTCTCTCAGCAATTGAAGAGCAACTCTGAGGTGCTCTGCATGAAGCTTTCTGGTCTTGGAATAAATCAATATATCATCGATGAAAACAATGAAAAAGCTATCCAAATACGGCTTGAACACTCGGTTCATCAGATCCATGAAGACTGAAGGAGCATTAGTCAGACCGAATGACATCACAAGAAATTCATAATGACCGTACCTGGTCCAGAACGTCGTCTTAGGGATATCAGACTCCCTAACCTTCAACTGATAATAGCCAGATCGCATATCGATCTTCGAAAACACGGTAGCCCCCTGCAGTTGGTCAAAAAGATCGTCTATCCGTGGCAACGGATATTTATTCTTGATAGTCACCTTGTTGATCTTTCTGTAATCAATACACAGCCGCAGAGTCCCATCTTTCTTCTTGACAAAAAGAATCGGAGCTCCCCAAGGCGAAGAACTCGGTCGAATAAAACCTTAATCCAAAAGATCTTGCAACTGCGTCTTCAACTCTTTCATCTCTGTAAGGGCCATTCTATACAGAGCCTTAGAAATAGGAACCGTACCTGGAACTAGATCAATCACAAACTCCACATCTCTGTCCGGCGGTAAAACCGGCACATCATCCTCAAAAACATCAGGAAACTCTCTCACAACATCAATATCATCAATATTCAACTTCACAATTCTATCTACATCCACAATCGAAGCCAAAAACCCATCACCACCTCTAAACAACAAATTCTTAGCCTCAAGGCATAAAATAAAAGGAAGGACCAGCGAAGTACCTGCACTGGCGAGCATACCTTCCTTATTGCCGTCATCTGCAAATTTCAACGTCTTAGCAACGCAATCAATCACTGCACGATAGGTTGATAGCCAATCCATGCCAAGTATAATATCAAATGCAACCATTGGAATAACAATCAAGTCGGCATAAACCACTCGCTCATCAATTTGAACAAATCATGCATACACAATAGAGGTCGGGCACAACACATCCCCAGAAGGCAAAACAACATTAAGCTGGAGGGGAAGAACAGAAGGAACTATGCCAAAATATATTAAAAATAGTTCAGACATAAAAGAATGAGTAAAACCTGTATCAATCAATGGCGTAGCTACTCTGACTGAAATTAAAATAGTGCTATAGATCACAGGAGAATCATGGTTTATACCTTCTTTCGTCATGGTAAAAATGCGACCCTGCACCTTCTCTTTACTCGAACCTCTCGGACAGTCCTTGGAAATATGGCCTGCCGTGCCACATCGATAGCAAGTATGAGTACCAAATCTGCACTCTCCCCGATGATGTCTACTGCACTTGGGACACAACGGCTTCTCAGGATCAAATGGAACTGCCGGTGGTTTAGGACTCGGCTCTAACTTGCCTTTCCCCTTGAAATTGCATTTTCCTCTTTGGTTTGAACCTTGACCCCTTTGAGCAATGGCCTGCTGCCACGCCTGTCTCTCTCTGGCAATGTCTTTCTCATCTTGCTCGGCCAACAATGCTTTAGCAACAATCTCTTTGAATGTCACTGCCTTCGACATGTTGATGTCTCTTCTGATCTCTGCTCTAAGGCCTCTAATGAAATGAGCACCCTTGTCTTTGTCGTTGGAAGCAATATATGGGGCAAACAGACACCCTCCACGAACTTCAGAATATACTCATCGACATTCATACCTCCTTGACGAAGCTCCAAAAACTCAGTCACCTTCCGGGCTGGAAGTGCATCTGGGAAGTACTTATCATAAAAAAGATCAGTGAACTCTTGCCACTTCAATGCCGGAACATCCACACTAACCTTGGTAGCATTCCACCAAATGCGTGCAGCTTTGACTAACATGAACACTGCACAACTGATTCTGTCCTTGTCTTCATAGTTGAGATGATCGAAAATCGCCTCAAGAGCTTTGATCCACTCTACGGCCACCAACGGATCAGTGCTTCCTAAAAATTCAGGCGGATCCATTCTCTTGAAAGCAGTAAAGATCCCATCAGTACCAACTGCTTGTGCGACTTGGCCTCTCACTTGACCTCTAGCTTGACCTGTTCCTTGCAAACAGAGCAACTGTTGGATCTGCTCACTATGGATCTTGGCTTGCTCTTTCAATAACTTGCCGAACTCGTCGACAACTCTAGATGAAGAACTATCCTCACCCTCTGACGCCTTTCTCTTAGGAGGCATACTCCTACAACGTGCTCACATAATACACATCAATAGATAACAATGAATAGATGTAGAAGAAGACATACCCGTACAGTTGAAAGTAGACGAAGTCATATGCATTGGTCCGAAGAACGGTGCTCTGATACCACTAAATGTAACACCCTCGACGGTTTAAAAAAAATTAATAGCGGAATTTAAAATTTTCTTTAAAATGGAGGAAGGATTCAAAGTACATTTCAATGTATAAACAAAAGTATATACATGATCAATAAAATGACACAACAAAATACAAAATATCATTTTTGTGATCATGTCCCATTGCTAGCAAAAATAGTCTTCTTCCTTCCTCTCATGCATATGACCCCGGCTTCAATCAACGTCCCGGCTCGTCGCTCTTATCTGCATCACATGTAATAACTGAAATGAGTATAAAACTCAGCAAGTGGAACTCTTACATAACAATGGATATATATCATATTCTGTAAAACATGACTTTGAAATCATTAAATACCATCAACTCTTGAAACATGAATAACGTAGCATAATATAACAATAAGATGGTATTTCTGTTTTCTCTGTTGGATTGATATCTATATA
This sequence comes from Primulina eburnea, assembly GCF_022965805.1. Classification (NCBI taxonomy): domain Eukaryota; kingdom Viridiplantae; phylum Streptophyta; class Magnoliopsida; order Lamiales; family Gesneriaceae; genus Primulina; species Primulina eburnea. The sequence goes on from NC_133117.1 coordinate 13,709,353, forward strand.
GTATCTCTGTCTCTGTACCTATATCCCATCAATATACATCGATAACTCTGAGGGATATAAGCCTATGGTCGTTGATCAACTAATTGCATGCATTCTCTGACTATGTATCTATCAATCCAATAAATCATTTAAACTCTCTCTTTGGCATTAAATCAAACACTTTGAAGACTCTTTTCTCTTGTATTCCCTTTTTTACAATTGAGACATAAAATGCCTCCATAATATACAATAGAGTGTATCAATACATAACATGAATCAAATGAAGGGAATAACACATTAAAACCATTGAAACACCATACATATATTATCATGTGAGCACAAGGAATGAAATTCCACTTACAACAAATAGAAACCTTGATTCTATACTCTTGGTTGAATTTCTACAACAATAAACCATATATTGTACCATCAACATCTCAATAATCATAAACCCATATCAATTAATCCATAAAACCAACACCATCAACAAATCCAATATTTCCCCCAACACCAAAACCAAGAAATAATCAAAGCCACAAGCTTACCTTAGCTTCTAGAACCAACAAGAACCTTGTTCTCACAAAAAATAACCAACAACAAGCTTGAATCAAAGATAGGAAATGAAAAGAATGAAACCCTAGCTCTCCCTTGAAGAGAAGAATCGAGAATGGAGGAGAAGAAATGAGAAAAAGTGAGCCAACTCTTGCATTTAAACACTTAAATCGCGAAAACACGCTTCTACTGTCCACGCACCGCGGGTGCGCTACTTTCTTCACCGCGGGTGTGGTGTGCCTACGGCACCTCAACCAAAAAATCCAAAAATTTCGACCGCGGGTGCGGTGTGTCTTCGGCAATCTCATCAAAAATCTGAATTAAAGACCGCGGGTGCGGTCTCCACGTGAGCGCGGGTGCACTGTCACCGTTCACTAGGCTTGGCTATTACACATTCTACCACCTCTGGTAGGTTCCACTAGAAGAATTTGATTTATGCAACACCTTGTACAAAACCACCCAGCTTAGGACTTACTCACTGCCTAACTGAACTCATAGTCTAGATTGAAGTCATCACCTTCCAGCCAACACATGTTTAACGTCTGAGTGTCAAAGACTCCATACACATCTTTTACATCTTTGTGCAAGACAGAATTTGAAAGGTGGTATGTGTGTGTGTGTGTGAGAACTGATCTCTAAAAACTACCCGAAAGTGTTCTCACACACTGAGGGATTCTAAAACTAAGATGATAACACATTGAAGTGTTCTCTCTAGGCTGATTGCTTCTTCAAAGCTGATAAGAATTATGCGTGCCCTCTCTGTATTTTATCTTTTCACTTGTCAACTCTCATCATTTCTTCACTGAGCTTCGGCTTCTATTTATAGGAATTTGGCTGAACGTACAGTGAGACTTAGTGAATGAATTCGTTGAAGTTTGAATTTGTTCCCCCAAAAAGATATCTAGAACATTTGGCTTTAAGCGATGCTGAAACGTCTTTTATTGTATCTTGATCGTACAATAGTTCTTGTACCTTTGTACACAGATGGATTAAGCTTGTAGTATGTACAAACTTGTTTGTTCCTAACTGATGTTCTGAACTGGTGAGGTGAAGTCAGTTGACTCGTCAGTTGAACTGATTTCACTGATACAGTTGAACTGGTCAGTTGGGCTCTTCATCAGTTGAACACTTTCTCAGCTGGCCGGGCTTCTGAAGGTCTTCTGCAGAACCACCTATCAACTGGGCAATCAGTTGAACTGCTCTTGATACTTCAGTTGTACTGGTTCAGTTCGATCAATCATTTGGAACTTTCAGTTTGCGACTCGATAACTTCAGTTTAAGCTTCGTAAATGATTAGTTCGAAGCCTGATTATTTTTAGTTTTTGTGCACTTATGTAAACTCATTAGAAACAAATAAACAAGTTTTGTTAACATCAAAATCAAGATTGCGAACATGAAATATTCCAATAGACTTAATTATTTCGTTGCATTTTGAATCCATTCCTTGATATTTGTCTTGTACTTTTCGACAGCGATTCTTGAAAGTTTTGGATTTAAACACTGATGCAATGTCTATTATTGTCCTTTGGATGGACAATTATTTTTGTACCTTTGTGCACATCTAGATTCCATTGAATAAGCTTGTCGTGTCCTGCAACTGATTGCTTCTAACTGATGCTTTGAACTGGTCATCTGAACTGATCTTCAGTTGGGATGGTGAAATCAGTTGACTCGTCAGTTGAACTTATTTCACTCTTTCAATTGAACTAGTCATATGTATGTGCTCTTCATCAGTTGAACTGATTCAGTTCAATTAATCAGTTGGTACTTTCAGTTTGCATTCTTCGATAGTTTCAGTTACGTTTAGCTAACTACATACTTAGGTAAGTTCACTAGTAAGAAAATAACAAGTTTTGTTAACATCAAAATCAAACAAGATTGAAAACATGAAATGTTCCAACAAACTTGATCGTTAACCTCTTCACAACTGAACTCCTCATCTATATATAGTTCTTCGATTCCAGTGGTCACATTGAATGATTATTTAATGGTATCTGTTGAGTCGTATTTTAGTCTATGTAGACATCCTTTTTCTGACAGAGGTACGGTGCATTAGACTATTAAGCTTCGTATATTCTGCTTTGGTACGGACTGTCAGTTTGTCTACTGAGATTCAAATTGCAATTGATGACGTACTAATTGATTATGAGTCAAACAGGTCGACTGATCAGTTCAGCTGGTTTATATCAGTTCTAACTGATGTTCTTTCATTTTGAAAGTTCTGAAATCAGTTCAGTTTGATCGTTTCAGTTCAGCTCTATCAGTTCTGCGAATAATATTTTCATTTTTAGTCTTCAGTTATGATATCCGATATGTTTATCAATATTCGATTCATCATATTGAGACTTATTAATACTTATGAGAACTCAAGTTTATTACTTCAGTTCTTAGTCCATTTCAGTCTGATATGTCTCTTTCAGTTCTGAGATCAGTTACGTTCTTTCAGTTCAGTTGCTTGTGTTAGAGTGGGTACCCGGCAAGCCAACTTATGGCTTGGACTTTATTGACTCTAATGTAAAACAATCTTTATTTTAATATAATTTTACGATTTTATTCGATTATGGCATTATACTTTATCTGTATACCCATGCAAGCTGCATAGATAAAGTCCTTGAATATACAATAGGTACCATGAGGTCTGCGACTCAACGTAAGATCATGAAACTCTTTAGCAAGTGTACCGTATATTCTAAACAGGTTCCTAGTCGAATCAGCCGCCTAAAACAAGGATAAAGGTCGCTCGAGCTCGAGACTAGCATTTGTGATGTAAACGCCAAGTTTCATTGGCAAGGGCATGGAGATGTCCATTCACACAGATGGGTGATCATATGATGATGCACTGAACAACCCTCCCTCGGACTATCCAAGTGGTTCCCACTTATCGAGTGGAATAGTCCACGGTTATGGTTGTACACCATTAGTCCTTTGACCCGGGACAATGTAGGGGCTATACGTACTAGCATGCACTTTGATCCGTTTACCGACTCCATTGAGGGTCATCAGGTGGCGAGGTTGGGTGTAGTTTCGAAATACGTATGAGCAAATGCATTGTACTCGGGGATTCAACGTTCGCCTACGGGAGAAGATATCCTATGTGATCTGATAAGTTAATAGTGCAAGGAGTCTCTGGCCAGAGCAAGAAATGTGCTTTAGGAAAAGGTGTTTTCTTAGTTGAAAATACCATGTCACTATTAGTACTAAAAGATAAATCGCATCGTTATCGAATTCATATGCAACTCTCGATATACCAATGGTTGCAGATTCGATCGGGATATATGTGTTGAAGGGACCGTACTATACGCTAACCATGACTAAAGGTTCTTGCAGGCACTATCAGTGATACCTAGGGGATCATGGGGCGATGCTACTAGACGCTATTACCATGATCCGATGGGTGCAATCAGAAGTGAGTTCTGACATTCTTGATCAAGGAGTTGATGAAAAGAATGGGGTTAACTAGGGTAAACCCGAATAAGAATAAATGTTATTCTGAATCACATGGAGATGTGAACCCACGGCTAGCTGTATCCCTGAACCATTGAGGGTCACACAAGTATCGGATTCTGTGTTCCCGTTGAGATAGTCAAATTTCAAGGAGTTGGAATTTGGCGAGTATTGTTTGATGGAGATCAAACAGTAAGCTTATAAAGGAGTTTATGAGCTGATTCCATATGATGGAAGAAGTGGAAGTTAGCATGATTTCTAAATAAGGAAGGAGAGTGGAACTGCCTGTTTTGTGAAGGAGTTCACTAAAACTGGCAGCTACCAAATATGGTAACTGTCATATATGGCAAGTTCTAAATTTGGTAAATGAAAATTTTGATCTTCGAAATTTTCGATTTTCATTATATAAACAAAATTTGTATCCTTGGTACATCGGCGCTCTCGGATCGTCGTTCGGGGTTAAAATGAGTTCGGAATAATTTTTTTAGTGAATTTGGAATTTACTAATTAAATGATTATGCTAGTAGTGGTGACTACAAACTTGCACAAGTTCTCATATATGTTCTAGAGGAGTCTAAAATTAAATTAACGAATGAGTTAATTTATTAATTAAATAATGGTTATTTAATTTAATTAATATACATGTATATTTTATATGGAGATATAAATTATGTGTATATAATATTATTATATCATGTATTATTAAATGTTAATAAAATAAATTATATGAGAGTTTAAATATAATGAAATTATTAGAGTCCTTGTGTGAGATGGACTCCTAATTATATTATGAGTCTCACTCTTTAAATACAACATTAGGGCTTATTGTTTGATGATGAAAATTTGCACACAAAGCAAATCAAAATCCTTCTTTTTCCCCCTTGAAACCCACGGCCAACCTCATGTTTTTGGTGGAAATTTTAGCCATGAAAGCAAATGGGATTTGCTTTATTGTTGATTAAAAAATCAATAATTAATTGTTAATTATTGGTTAATAATCAATTAGCACAAGATCCATGATTTAAAATCATGGAAGTCTCGGCCACTTGCAAAATTTCGAAGAAAATATTCGGCTTTTTGGTTTCTTCCACGCCGCGCTATACTAACTCCGAATTTTGGAAATTTGGAGGCAACAGTCTCAACGCAAAATCGTTTGTGATTTCTAGTGCAATCCAAGCGAGGAACATACCTTTCGATCGTGGACCTAATTAGACGGTCAAAGGAGGCAAGCCGTTCGTAGAGATTTACAAGAAGGGCTATATCTGCCTCAAACAGAATAGTTTGGAGTCCAGCGTTTAGAACGTAAAGGTATAATTCTTAGAACACCCTATGAATTGTTTAAACACACGACGCCCAAGAACAAAATATTTTAAACTTCCGCTGCATCTTGGGCGCGAGAATACAATGTCCCAACAGTGGTATCAGAGCCAGGTTATTCTCTATCGTGTGTTTTTATTAAATTGTGTTGAGTTTATTATTTCTAACCGCGTAATAATTTTTATGAAAAACGTCCCTAAAAATTATTTTTGAAAAATCTGTTTTTGAAAAAAAAACGTTTAAAACAAATATTTTTTTTGGGTCAGCCCGGAATTGTTCCGGGCAGACGCGTGCGCGCAGGCGCTGCACGGCAGGCTCGCAGCGCGCGTGCACGGTGCCGCACGGCAGGCGCAGGCGCGCGCGCACGGCCTGCACGCCTGTGCGCGCGGCCAGCGCACATCGCGCCAGCCAGCGCCTGATCGGATAGGGCAGCGGGCGGGAGGGTGCCCGGGAATGTCTCGAGTACCGTGCTGGGTCGTGGGCTTGAATTGTTCAGGCCCGGGGGCGGTTTTCTGATTTTTTAAAGTTGGGGTTAAATTGATATTTTATGAAAATACTGACGATTTTAGCCAAACAATAATTTTTATAAAATCAATTTCTTACAAAATAAATAATTAAAATTTGATTTGAATTATTTATGGTAAAAGGTGTTTTACAAGAAATTTAATTATTTGAAATTAAATAAAAGTGTTTATTTAATTTGATAATTATGGCGGTTAGTGATAATTTACGAGATACACGATTTATTGATAGTATGTGATATTATCGGATTTATATAATATATGATATTATATGTTAAAAGGATGATCGAGAGCCATGACCAATTTGCTAGGGTTATGTTAGGTTTTTACATGTTGTATTTTTTATTATTTGATAATTAAAAGTGGACCTGGCTTATGGTCCGTTCCCACCCTCTAAATTTGTATCCCAATGTGCCATGGATATTTAATGTAAATATTAGAATTAGTGGGAGATCAAGATTTGAAGACGGTGGGCCCGAGAACCTTGAAAGGAGTTTTGAAGATCGAAAACAAGTAAATTTTGGAAGCTTATGTAATAGTTGCATTTGCATCCCTGCATTTCCCTAGGCTATGGACATGGATCCGTATGTGGCTCGTACGGATCAATTAGCTCTCGGTTATCGATCATCCTTTATTATTATTTGTGATGTATGTGATATATTATAAATAATATGTATGTGCGTTATTATTAATATAATGACAAGAGTTGCATGAATCCGACAATCATACAAACGATCATGGCACGAGTTTTTTAAAATTAATGATTAGACAAATTTTTAAAATTAAAATCCCTCATTTTGGATGAGATCCAAAATTTAAATCAAGCCCATTAAAAGGATAATTAAAAGAAAGTTTAATAATTCCTTGCCTTCCATCAACGGTGGTTGCATGATGAACGCTACCCGCGGTCAGTGTCTGGCTCATATTATTGGGGAGGCCTGGACGCCGGAAAGCTGTGACTTCCACTGACATATTTGATGTGAACTACGTGGAACTCCCATGACTTCGGCTCATATTATTGGGGGATCTCATGGCGACCGTCCATTAAGGTTCAACATTGATGGGCCGGGCTCGACACGTGAAGAGAAAGGGGATCATATTATTGGACCCTCCTCAAACGTGAGGCAAAATTACGTAAGGGTTGCAAGGAGTTGCAATTGGGATCTACCTTTTGGAAGTTATGATTGGCTGATATTATTCGGGATCATAATTTTGCAATTGGGCCTTTCGTACTCACTAAGGAAATTGGATTTCCCGCTTGTCGTCAAAGGGTCGTGAAAATGTAAAAATAGTGGGAGGCACATCGTAAAAACAAAAGACCATATTTTATGTCTTATAAAATATTTTAAAATAGTCGGTAACGTTTATTCTGTTTCCATATCAGTATATTTACGATTTCGTCGCGTAATCCATTTCTATCATTAAAACAAGCTAACCGAACACTAATTTTCAAGATTGGCAGAGAAAATTGTTCTAAATTCAGAGAGAATAGCATACACACTAATGTCAGTCTTGCTGAACTGACTAAGCATGCAAGATGGTAGGACCATAGTATGCAAGCTAAAGTGTTATATGCTAGCGCCTATGTCAAATGAACTGTAGAGACAGTTTGAGGAAATATCGAATGCTGCTGACATTCAAATAACACATGCAAGTATTGCATGGTGCATGAAACTCGCATAATGATGCACACTACTTAGGAGCTCATGACCACACGTATGCAAGATGGGGCTCTTGCCCATGAGCATAGTGTATATATGATTGGGCCTATTGAGAAGGTGGTGGGCCTGAAATTTGACAAAGCTCGATAATTTAGAACATGTATGTTTCACTGCTAGAAGCCTGGACATAAGAAATTATCTGGGCCAGAAATGTTTTGGCAATGATAAGTGAATGTCCAAGTAAACATGATTTCAACGACAACCAAAAGAAAACAAGATTGTCTAAAATAAAGCACATTTCTGGCACGTTAGGCCAGCATACATTTACCAAAGAAGGATTTACAATCTAGTAGGAGAGGGCATGTTTGACTCGTCAGACATAAACTCTCTAAAAGTATGTGAGTCTTGTCTGAAAGGAAAAATGACCAAGGCCCCTTTCCTAGGGAAAGTGGAATGTGCACATGATCTGTTGGATTTGATCCATACAGATGTGTGTGGCCCGCTAAGTGTTAGCACGAGATTTGGTCATTCCTACTTCATTACCTTCACCGATGACCATTCGAGGTTTGGGTATGTGTATTTAATGAAATACAAGTCTGAAGCCTTTGAAAAGTTCGAAGAATTCAGAGCAGAAGTAAAGAAACAATTAAGAAAGAGTATTAAAACACTACGATTATTTCGGGGTGGAGAATACTTGAGTACTCGGTTTCAAGACTACCTTAACGAGAATAGGATTCTCACACAGTGGGCTCCGCCTGCCACACCCCAGTTGAGTTGTGTGTCAAAACGTCGTAATCGGACATTGATGGAAATGGTCCGATCTATGATGGGATTCACTGAGTTGCCGCCATCCTTTTGGGGATATGCGTTTGAAACAGCGGCAATGTTGTTGAATCAAGTCCAAACAAAGGCAGTGAAGAAAACTCCATATGAGATATGGATGGGAAATATTCTTTCTTAATAATATGGGGATGCTCTGCTTACGTGAAGCAAGCACTGGGAGACAAATTGGAAAGTAGAGCCAATTTATGCTACTTTGTGGGATATCCAAATAATTATGTTGGATACTACTTCTATTTATCCTAGTGAAACAAAGGGGTTTCTTTCAAGGAATGCCAACTTCTTAGAGAAGGAGTTTCTATTAGATAGAAAAGTCATGATGATAGAACTCGATCGGATTCGAGAACCACCCATGACACATATAGCATAATCCACACCCCAACAGCCAATAAAAGAAACACAAGATCTTAGAAGATCCGAAAGGATCTCAAGGCCACCTAAAAGGTTGAGCCTGCTTCTTGAAGAGGGCCTAGGTGAGCCCATTCCTAGATGTGATCCAAGAAATTTGAAGGACGCATTGTCTGATGTCGATTCATCTAGATGGCTTGAATCCATGCAGTCCGAGATGGACTCCATGTATTCGAACCAAGTATGGTCCTTAGTGGATCCACCAGAGGGAATTGTTCCCACAGGATGCAAATGGATTTACAAAAGGAAACTTGGAACGGATGAGAATGTGGTGACCTTCAAAGCTAGATTGGTAGCAAAAAGATATACTCAAAGACAAGGTGTTAACTATGAGCAAATATTTTCTCTAGTCACGATATTCAAGTCCATTAGGATACTTCTAGCCATAGCAGCATGGTATGACTATGAAATATGGCAGATGGATGTGAATACAGCCTTCCTTAATGGGGATATTAAGGAAGAGATTTACATGTCTCAACATGAAGGATTCACATCAGTAGGAAGTGAGCATAAAGTATGCAAACTTCAGAGATCCATTTATGGATTCAAACAGGCATCAAGGAGCTGGAACCTCAGATTTAACAACAGCATCAAAGAGTTTGATTTTGAAAAAAAAATCCTGAGGGACCTTGTGTATACAAGAAGATTAGTGAGAATGCAGTGACATTCCTAGTGCTTTATGTTGATGACATACTACTCATTGGGAATGATGTAGGGATGTTGCAGTCAACTAAAGTATGGTTAGCTGGTAAGTTCTCCATGAAGGATATGAGTGAAGCATCATATGTATTAGGAATACAGATCTATAGGGATAGATCAAAAGGATGCTAGGGCTCACCCAATCCACATATATCGATACCATACTGAGGATATTCTCTATGGAGGAGTCCATGAGAGGATATCTCCCAATGTCTCATGCTGTGAATCTATCTAAGTTTATGTGCCCTAAGACTGATAAAGAGATAGAAACCACGAGCCGCATGCCAGCTGCGTCTGCCATAGGCAGTATTATGTATGGTATGATATCTACTCAACCTGATGTGGCATATGCATGTTGCCAGCTGATATCAGTCGAATCCCGGTCCACTGCATTGGAAAGCAGTGATGAACATTCTTAAGTACTTAAGAAGAACTACGAATTTGTTCTTAGTATACGGAGTTGAGAACTAAAATTGGAAGGCTACATTGATTCTAGCTTGCAAACAAATGTGGATGATTCGAAATCAACCTCTGGATTTGTATTCAAGCTCAATGGTGGTGTTGTCTCTTGGAAGAGTTCCAAGCAAGACACCACGGCGGATTCAACCACTGAGGCCGAATACATAGCTGCATCGGCTGCAGCAAAGGAGGGTGTTTGGATGAGGAATTGATCCAAGAGTTGGGTGTCATTCCTCAAACATTTGATCCAATCCCGGTCTACTGTGACAACACCAGTGCCATAGCGTAAGCGAAGGAACCGAGGTCTCATCAGCGATCCAAACATATACTGCGCAAGTTCCACATAATCCGAGAGATTGTGGGAGGAGGAAATATTTCAGTAGAGAGAGTCACCTCAAAAGATAACGTTGCTGATCCACTGACGAAACCCCTGCCAGGACTATTGTTTAAGAAGCATCGCGAAGCAATGGGTCTAAGATCTATGGGTAGTTGGCTATAGGGCAAGTGGGAGATTGTTAGAGTGGGTGCCCGGCAAGCCAACTTATGGCTTGGGCTTTATTGACTCTAATGTAAAACAATCTTTATTTTAATATTATTTTACGATTTTATTCGATTATGGCATTATACTTTATCTGTATACCCATGAAAGCTGCATAGATAAAGTCCTTGAATATACAATAGATACCATGAGGTCTGAGACTCAACGTAAGATCATGAAACTCATTAGGAAGTGTACCGTATAATCTAAACAGGTTCCTAGTCGAATCAGCCGCCTAAAACAAGGATAAATGTCGCTCGAGCTCGAGACTAGCATCTGTGATGTAAACGCCATGTTTCATTGGCAAGGACATGGAGATGTCCATTCACACAGATGGGTAATCATATGATGATGCACTGAACAACCCTCCCTCGGACTATCCAAGTGGTTCCCACTTGCCGAGTGGAATAGTCCGCGGTTATGGTTGTACACCATTAGTCCATTGACCCTGGACAATGTAGGGGCAATACGTACTAGCATGCACTTTGATTCGTTTACCGACTCCATTGAGGGTTATCAAGTGGCGAGGTTGGGTGTAGTTTCGAAATACGTAGGAGCAAATTCATTGTACTCGGGGATTCACCGTTCGCCTACGGGAGAAGATATCCTATGTGATCTGATGAGTTATTGTGCAAGGAGTCTCTGGCCAGAGCAAAAAATGTGCTTTATGAAAAGGTGTTTTCTTAGTTGCACATACCATGTCACTATTAGTACTAAAAGATAAATCGCATCGTTATCGAATTCATATGCAACTCTCGATATACCAATGGTTGCAGATTCGATCGGGATATATGTGTTGAAGAGACCGTACTGTACGCTAACCATGACTAAGGTTCTTGCAGGCACTATCAGTGATACCTAGGGGATCATGGGGCGATGCTACTAGACGCTATTACCATGATCCGATGGGTGCAATCAGAAGTGAGTTCTGACATTCTTGATCAAGGAGTTGAGGAAAAGAATGGGGTTAACTAGGGTAAACCCGAATAAGAATAAATGTTATTCTGAATCACATGGAGTTGTGAACCCACGGCTGGCTGTATCCCTGAACCATTGAGGGTCACACAAGTATCGGATTCTGTGTTCTCGTTGAGATAGTCAAATTTCAAGGAGTTGGAATTTGGCGACTATAGTTTGATGGAGATCAAACAGGAAGCTTATAAAGGAGTTTATGAGCTGATTCCATATGATGGAAGAAGTGGAAGTTAGCATGATTTCTAAATAAGGAAGGAGAGTGGAACTGCCTGTTTTGTGAAGGAGTTCTCTAAAACTGGCAGCTACCAAATATGGTAACTGTCATATATGGCAAGGTCTAAATTTGGTAAATGAAAATTTTGATCTTCGAAATTTTCGATTTTCATTATATGAACAAGATTTGTATCTTTGGTACATCGGCGCTCTCGGATCGTCGTTCGGGGTTATAATGAATTCGGAATCATTTTTTTAGTGAATTTGGAATTTACTAATTAAATGATTGTGCTAGTAGTGGTGACTACTAACTTGTACAAGTTCTCATATATGTTCTAGAGGAGTCTAGAATTAAATTAACGAATGAGTTAATTTATTAATTAAATAATGGTTATTTAATTTAATTAATATACATGTATATATTTTATATGGAGATATAAAATATGTGTATATAATATTATATAATGTATTATTAAAGGTTAATAAATACATTATATATTAATTATATGAGAGTTTAAATATAATGAAATTATTAGAGACCTTGTGTGAGATGGACTCCTAATTAGATTAGGAGTCTCAGTCTTTAAATACAACATGAGGGCTTATTGTTTGATGATGAAAATTTGCACACAAAGCAAATCAAAATCCTTCTTTTTCTCCCTTGAAACCCACGGCCAACCTCATGTTTTTGGTGGAAATTTTTGCCATGAAAGCAAATGAGATTTGCTTTATTGTTGATTAAAAAATCAATAATTAATTATTAATTATTGATTAATAATAAATTAGTACAAGATCCATGATTTAAAATCATGGAAGTCTCGGCCACTTGCAAAATCTCAAGGAAAATATTCGGCTTTTTTGTTTCTTCCACGCCGCGCTATACCAACTCCGAATTTTGGAAATTTGGAGACAACAGTCTCAACGCAAAATCGTTTGTGATTTCTAGTGTAATCCAAGCGAGGAACATAACTTTCGATCGTGGACCTAATTAGAAGGTCAAAGGAGGCAAGCCGTTCGTAGGGATTTACAAGAAGGGCTATATCCGCCTCAAACAGAATAGTTTGGAGTCCAGCGTTTAGAACGCAAATGTATAATTCTTAGAACACCCTATGAATATTTTAAACACACGACGCCCAAGAATAAAATATTTTAAACTTCCGCTGCATCTTGGGTGCGAGAATACGATGTCCCAACAGCTTGTTCAGTTCAGGCCTTCTGTTCTTTTACTGATCAGTTATTCAAACGCTAAAACTTATAGATTCCAACATCTTATTTATAAAAATCATTGCGATCTATAAAGCCTACCAATTGCCTCAATTCTTCAATTTTCTCGTTTTTATAATTTATTTTCTCGACTCTCTAAAATTATGTAGCCTTTTTTTCCCACCATATATTTATTTCATTTGAATATACTAAAAATTATTTTATTATCCATTTAGTATTATTATTCCAATTTATTTTGCGGTGTTCTCTTCTTCAAGCCGTGGTTGTGCTCGTAGGAATGTTAATGTTCTTAACACGATTGCAGAGTTTGAAGATAATTCGAACTTCCATGGTTCGGATAGCCGATACGATCGAGAGCAAGCCATCGAGACTAGTAAAACGAAACAAAATTTGGGATCAATAAAAAAAAAAAACAAGGTACCAATGATTTTGTTGCAATTTATAAATTATGGAAAAATTCTTATTTTCATGAGCAAACTTTTGAGATGTACGGTAGAAAAGTAACCCATTAACAAATTAATCTATTAATTGGTTCAAATTTTGTTATAATTGATAATATTTCAGGTAGAGCCCTTATCAGATTTGTGGTTGGATAAGAACATCATTTTATTATTTGTGAGTATGATATTTTGTCGAATTTTCCACAAATTACCTTATCAGATTTGTCGTTAGATAAGAACTATCCAACCAGATTTTTTAAATGTTTTTACACAAACACAGGATCATGTTGTACAAATTCAAGAGTATTAATGCAAAATTAAAAGTTATGCTTCTGGAGAACACCAAAATATCAAATCATTCGTGCTGAAAAGGTATTAATTTCTAACATACAAGAGAGAGTTCCGATAAATACTCAAAATTATTTCATTAATAACAGAGAACCATTATATTACACTATAATCTCTACACACGCGGCATTCATAGATATTAAATTTTTTTAATGTAAAATAATGTCTATTTGAAATATTTATAAATTATGTTTAATTTTAAAATATTTTTTATAATTATATTATCTTTTAAAAGTTTAAAAGTAGATAAAGTTAAATGAAAATTTTATTGATATATATTAGTGATAGATAAAATATAAATTTACTAAATTATATTTTTATAGTTTTTTTTATTTAAATGAATTATAAATATTTTTAAATCTTAAAAACGTATTTTTGTAATAAGTTTGTATAGTATAGATATATAGTATAAGTAGTATAATTATATGTATAACGCAAATATGTAGATATAATATATTGAGAGCTCTAACTAAAATATATTTAACGATAATATCACTCCATATTTGAATTTTAAAACTTTTCTATCTTTTCATCATAGATTAGGAATTTTTAGATCGCTTGATTCAAATAAACTACAATATATTTTATTAACTTAAATTTTGGAAAACTATATTTTTGGTCTAGAGTGGGTCTCATGTGAGACCGTCTCACGGATCTTAATCTGTGAGACGGGTCAACCCTATCGATATTCACAATAAAAAGTGATACTATTAGCATAAAAAGTACTATTTTTTCATGGATAACCCAAATAAGAGATTCGTCTCACAAATACGGCCCGTGAGACCGTCTCACACAAGTTTTTGTCTTTTGTCACTCTATGATTTTGGTCTACTATGTTATTAAATTTTAGTTTTGAAAATTTTAATTTAAACATTTTTCATTGAAGGTATAGACGTAACACTATATATGTTAATGCCATATTAATATTGTATTAATACCACATCAACTATTTATTAGCACTACGTCAACACGAAGTTGGAAAATTGACTAAATTTTTTTAAAAAAATTAAAGATTATGGACTAAAACTGATATATGACAACACGGTGGACCAAAATCAGAAAGATGCATACATATATATAAAAAAAACATAAATTTCTCTTTAAATTTATATTAAACTGATAATATATATTTATCCTTGTTTTTCGATATGATTATCTGCATACAATCTAAAGATTCTTTCATATAACAATTATAATTTGAATATAAAATTAGAATATTAATCCAACACACTAGCTATTGCCCTCATTTCTCAACTCTTAAACGCTGTTTTTTTCCTTCATTCTGCAAAAATGAAAACTCTCGTTAATTTTGATCTTCTATATTTTTTATTTCACGTCGTTCATGGATCCAATGTTACTTCCACTGCTGATGGTCGTAAAGTGTGTTGGATTATGTGTATATGTGTAACAGTTAATTTTTTTTAGTTTAGTTTTATAAACAACACCTTATTTTCACTCACATCTATAAAAAATGAAATATAATATCGTTAATAATTAAAACCTTTGGATTGAATATGGACCTAATTAATCATATTTTTTTTTTCTTTTAGTTAGTTAGTTCGTAGTCCGAAGTAAATAATTTTATTTTCAGATAACATTCAAGATGCATTGTTTTCGATGTGACATGAATGAAACTCCATCTATTTGAATATCAGTTGTTTTTGGTATATAAGTGGGGTTTTTCCAATTTATGTTATAATGTGTGTTGGAAATTTATATTCTTCGCCATATTACATACAACACAAAAACCATTTTTGGTTTGTTGTGTGTTTTATTTTAAATTTTTTAATTTTTCCTTCTAATTTATTGTTTCTATATTTTATTTGTGGAATATTTACATGAATTTTGTAAATAGGATTTTGTTCTAGATAATTTCATATTTTGTCTTGTTTTTCACACCATTACATAGTGTAAATGGGATTTCATTCATTTCCCAACAGTGAATCTGTGATTGTTTTAATTATCATAATTATAATTTGCATGTGTACTTGATTAGATATAATTGATTACATAGGGTTGGTTTTGGGTATTGGCCAATTAGCTAAAGTTAAAATCTTAAATAAATATTAAGATACATAATTTTTTTAAAAAAAAATGAAACACCAATGGTTAATAATAGACATATAATTGGGATATTTTAGTATGTTTTGATTAAAATTTTAATAGAATCAATAATAATTTAACAAGTTTTCTTTCTCTTGCATAGTATGATGCTAATTCTTCAAACTCTAGCACAACATGTCATTTAGATGTATAAAGATGTCAAACAAAACTAAGAAAAAAGTAAAGAAGAAAGCTTTTTTTTTTGTTTGAAAGCTAAAAACTTAAATGCTCACAAATGTAATGAAGTAAACTATTTATAGTAGTCATCTCATGAATAAATGGTTATGATCAATACAATCGTACGATGAAAACTAAGTCTCCAAAATCATCCACAAATATCTTTGAAGAAGTTCTGAAATATATATGGGTGAACTTTCTAGAGATGTATTAAATTTTACATATTGTAACGTGTTTTTTTAAAAAACTAAAAATAATATATTTAAGGTCTAGAAATTCGAACGACGTAAACTGACTGCATGTAAATCTAGGGTATTATTATTATGTCTAAATTATTATTTTAAATCCACTAAATACATGATTATGACATGATTTTTATGATCATATGGCATGGTTTACTTGATTGCATAAAATGGGGTTTTCAGCAGTATTCGATGCTCGAACGGAGAACGGAGATCGTAGACATCTTGAGGAATTTTTTTTTAAAAATAATTATATTAAATAATCATTATTTAATATATAATGTATTTAATTCTAATTTTCTAAAAATAGGATTTTATGATAGATTTTTTTTCGAAATTGTTGCGACTCTGATTGTTGCACTCCCAAAAGCAGGTTGTCCACAAGTAGTACAATTCGGTGAGTCCGATATCGTATCCACAGGGAAGCTAAGGTAATTACAAGTCCACTACAATGTCTTTTTGTTTTGTTTTGTTTTTGTTTCTTTTTAATTTTAATTGTTTGAATCTTTAATGGGTAAATTTTAATTGTTTCAAATTTTAATTTAAGTAGTTGAGATTAAAGGATCCACTCTTGGTATTTTAATAAAGTTAACATTAACGAACAATATTAAAATCCACTTAATAAAATGGTTCCAATATATTAAATAATCATATTTATATTATATTATATTATATATTATTATCTTATAAGTATATAATATAGACCAAAACTTATAAATGTGGTCAAGTATTTATTGTGCTATATATATTTGTAAACACTAAATCAAGATTCTCACTTTAAATGGTTGGTAAAACCAAACTAACATTTAAATGGTACCAAGAAATTAATATTATGATATATTCATATATAATAAATCAAGGAATCCACTTTAAATGGTTGATAAAACCAAATTAACATTTAAATGGTTCCAATAATTTAGTGTAACATATAGAAACAATAAATCAAAACTCCTACTTATAAGTAGGCTATAAAAATACTTAAAGAAATAAATATAACATAAACAATAAATAATGATTAAATAATATAAAACATAGATTCTTACCTTTTAATAACTTATTATCATGCCAAGAGTTTCACCTTTTCATCTCAACTTTAGGAAGTTAGCTATTCATTATTCAAAGTGTAAAACTTTGAATATGAAATTATCATGCTAATTATATTTAAATGAATAAATAAAGGAAAAATATAGAGAGAAATATTATGAACTCAAAGGTTTGTTCATAGAATGAGGGATATCTTAATACATTACAATGCACCCCTATTTATAGCCAAATTTGGGGAGACAACCACAAATAAAATATTATTTTTTTACACAAAAGTCTTCATTGGTGTTCCAAGATATTATATTATATTACACATCACTTTTGAAAATCTTCTTCTCCGAATTTTCTTCTTCACATAAAAAGAAACATGTGGATAATTGAGTTGTCTAGTTGTGGTAATTTTTTCAAACCATTTGACCAAGTAATTTGAGAGATATGGTCAAAATACTAGAGCATGGTAAAACTGCAACTCCTTTGGTAACTTTATTATAGATATTAACATCAACTTTCTACAGGTCCAAGAATCATCTTAATCTCATTTGAAACTCCAAGTTTATTCTTGTTTTATCGAACCTGTAAAAAATAGTAAAAACTTGTAATTACACAACAACTTATGTAACGCCCAGACATTCGTATGCATATGATGTAAGGTAATGATTATGATTAAGTATGGTCATTATTACTTTTATGGTTTATTATGTTGAACGTTTGGGATATGCTATGTAATGGTGCTGGTTTATGGCTTCAAGATATGATATGAATGGTATTGAATGATTTAGAATGGAACCGAGAATGGATGGGTAGAATGGAAAGTTGATCCTTAGTCAAATAAGTAATGGAAGTGCTAAAACGGTATGAAACTGTGGCAGTAGTTGTGGTTTTTAGCTTAATGTTTTGTATATTGATCCAAATGATGTGAGGTCACTTTCATTAGAAAGATAAGACATAAGGCTATAACTTTGTTATTTTGGGTTTTGTCCAAATCATTGTGGAAGTCAAGCTAAAAGCGCCCCGAAGTGTGTCGTGTGTATCGTAGTTCCTCCAGTGACACATGTTGGGAGATTGAGCATAACCTTTTACTCAGACCTCCAAATGGTCTGACATTTGGAGGGATTCAATTTAAGACATAGAGCTACAACTTTCTAGTTTACCATTTTTCCACATTATGAAGGGAAAAGGCGTTTCGGAAGCGATCTTTGACGAGGCTATGCGCAGAGTGCACGCCGGGACAGCAGGTGCCGCGCTAGGGCGGTATAGTTTGAGCGCCCCAGCGCCCCTGGCACTAAAATTTTGGGTTTCGGACAGTAAGTTCCGCGCTAGGGCGGTAAAACTTGACCGCCCCAGCGCCCTGTTCAGTGGAAAAGAGTTTTTTGGGAGAATTAAGGTATAAAATCGGTTGAGACACAACTTTTCCTCATTTCTCTTCTTTTCTTTCTCTTCACCAACAATTCCAAGCTAGGGTTATGCATTTTCTTCTTATCCTTTCTTTCAATCAAGCAATTAATCTTCAATCCGGAGTTGGAACTTCATCTTTTTAGCAAAAGGAGCAAAGGCAAGTGAATTTCTTCTTGTTCTTGAGTTATTGAAGATGGTGGAGTTAGGATTGATAGTTGTGATAGATGTATTGGGTTAAATGGTCATCTAATGTCGTTATTTTTGTGTTGATGGTTAGCTATTGGGTTTATTATTGTAGGATCACCATCAAGGTTTAGGAAACCTAGTGCTCCAAGTGTTTGTAAGTGGAATCATTTCTTCAATGCATCACATGATCCTATATGTATGTGTTTTGATGATTTTATGATGTTAACTCCTTTCAAATTCCATTCATGATATATACATATATATATATATATATAATGATCCTATATGTATGTGTTTTGATGATTTTATGATGTTAACTCCTTTCAAATTCCATTCATGATATACACACACACACACGCACAGATATATATATATATATATATATATATATATATATATATATATATATATAAATATATATATATATATGGTAGTGCAATTATATGCATGTTGAATGAAAGGAGTTAAACTTTTCAAGATGCCTCTAATGTGTTTGATAAAATGCTTGATTGAAGTTTTATATGATTGAATGATTGGATTGATAGTGATAGTAGCGGTGTTGCCTCTGGCAATTCTAAATCCGTAATGTAATTGGCCAATTAACGATGAAAACATGTGCTCTCTTATAAGATGCATTTTATGCAGAGGTACGTGTCCCTCCTATAAGATTCGTTTTACGAAGAGGGTTAGCAATGAATGAACTATCTTATAAGAACTATCGATTCTTCAGTTAATCAATGAAATGAATATCATCCCTATGTATTGTTGTATTATGATTCCTGACGGATGATATTAATGATGATTCGGCGTTTATGAAACGAGATGGATAATGTTTTCAAGAAAATGAAGTTGAGGCTATTCATTTTATGTTTTTTACACAAAAATTATATATATGTACCTTGTTAGTATTAATTCCATTTGCAGAGTTTTATACTCATTCCAGTTACGTTCATGTGATGCAGGCACAGGTAAGAAAGACTGATCATCCCTGAGTTGTCGAAGCGAGAGAAGGGAATATGCCAAACTTTGAAGATTTCAAATGGATGTTATTTTTGTTATGTCAAGCTTTTGGGTATTTAGAAAACACTGAAAATCTTGTTTTGCGCTTTGGTTTTGGCACTATGTGTAGATACTTTACTTACTGGTATCTGATGTATATGAAAATCTTTTTCTTGTGTATTATGTGTTGTTTGAGACAGGTGGCATGCCCTATTTACGGGTGGATGTTGTCCAAATTTTTTTTAGATTAACACATTTTCTCCAAATATATTTTAAAGCTTCCGCATTAATTGCGCATTTTAGTCACGAGTGTTACATTTAATGGTATCAGAGCCAGGTTTCCGGACCAATGATTAGGCATATGACTTTCTCTGCTGTCGAAAATTCGGTATGAATGTACCTGCATCATTTGATATAATATGGACGTGTAGCCTCAATAATTATGATATGTTATGTATGGAAATGGTTTTAAACTAATATTTATCATAGGATCATGCCGCCTAAGCGTAAAGCATCAGAAGGGGAGGATAGTTCATCATCTAGAGTGGTTGGTGTATTTAGTAAGTTACTGAAAGAACAGGCCAAAGTACACGGCGAGCAAATCCAGCAGCTCTTGCGAATGCAAAATGCAGGGCGAGGGAGAGAGAGAGCAAGTGAGGCCCGAGCCCAGTAGTGAAGGCGCATTCGAAAGATTTCGTAAGATGAAGCCACCAGAATTTGATGGTAGCACTGATCCCATGGTTGCCTTGGAATGGGTCAAAGCTGTGGAGGCTATATATGATTATCTTCAGTTTCAAGATATAAATCGAGTCAGCTGTGCCATTTTTCTACTGACCAAGACGGCGAGGACTTGGTGGGATGCCACCAAGATATCAGTTAATGTCTCGGCACTCAAGTGGCAGGAGTTTAAAGATTTATTCTACGACAAATATTTTCCTCGAGATGTTCGAAGTCAGAAAGTGAAGGAATTTCTAGAACTGAAGCAAGGAAATATGTCAATGCAAGAGTATATTCTCAAATTCGAAGAGGGGTGTCAGTTTGCCCCATATCTGGCGAGCAATGACATTGAAAAGGGCGAGCATTTTCTTAGAGGTGTCCGGGCTGAAATTAAATGAGACGTTCGAATGTCTAAAGCTGCTTCATATAAAGAGATTGTTGAAAAAGCAAGGATGGCCGAGCAGGACGAGAAGGAAATTGAAAGAGAAAGACAATTGAAGCGCCAAGATTTTTCTACTAAAGGCCAAGGATCTGGATGGAAAGGTAAGGGCAAGTTCAGAGGCAAAGAAAAAGATGAGCATCGACCCAAAGCTCCTATACCACTGCCTACATATGATCGACCTGTATGTCCAAAATGTGGCAAAATGCATACAGGTGAGTGCTTGGTTGGAAGTAATCGATGCTTTCGTTGTGGAGGTGCTGGACGTGTTATCAAAAATTGTCCAGTGAAATGTGAGAAAGGGAAAGATAGAGTTCAAGGCAGAATCTTCACTATGACCAAAGAAGGCGCAAATCCTGATTCTTCTGTTATATCAGGTACTATCTTAATTTCAGGCAAGGCCGCTATTACATTGATTGACACTGGTGCTACGCATTCCTTTTTGCCAGAAATTTTCTTGCGCTCTTTGAATGTTGTTCCATCTTGTGAACCACTTCACTATAGTATTTTGTTGCCATCGGGAGACGAATTATGGCCTTCTAGTATTCTTAAAGGTTGTACAGTGCAAGTAAATGAGAAAATCTATTTTGCTGATCTTATTATTATTCCCATGGTGGCGTTTGATGTTATTTTGGGAATGGACTGGCTAGCGTCATATCGTGCCGTTGTTGAGTGCGTGGCTAAAACAGTGCGATTTCCTGCAGAAGTTGATGATAGCGAGATTTTCCATAGTTCAGGTATTTCGCTTGACACTTCTTATATTTCTTGTCTCAAAGCTCATGAAATGTTATCAAAGGGGTGTCATGGGTTTTTAGCTACTGTGATAGATTTGAATACTAAGATGAAGATTGAGTTGAATGAAACTAAGGTAGTTCGGGATTTTCCTGACGTATTTGCGGATGATGTGCCTGGATTGCCACCTGATCGTGAAGTTGAGTTTGTGATTGACTTGGTTCCAGGTACTGCTCCGATTTCAAAAGCTCCTTACCGAATGGCCCCGACTTAAATGAAGGAGCTGAAGAATCAGTTGCAAGATCTATTAGACAAAGGTTTTATTCGTCCGAGTTCTTCTCTGTGGGGAGCTCCGGTTTTATTTGTCAAAAAGAAAGATGGATCTTTGCGGTTGTGCATTGATTACAGAGAGATCAACAAAGCCACGATCAAGAATAAATATCCATTGCCGAGGATTGATGATCTCTTTGATCAGCTACAGGGAGCGACAGTGTTTTCAAAGATCGACCTGCGTTCTGGTTATTATCAGCTGAAAGTTAGAGAAGTCGACGTCCCTAAAACTGCATTCAGAACCAGGTACGGCCATTATGAGTTCTTAGTCATGTCATTTGGGTTGACGAACGCTCCGTCTGTCTTCATGGACCTAATGAACCGGGTCTTCAAGCCATATCTGGATAGCTTCGTTATCGTTTTCATTGACGATATCCTGATTTATTCCAAGACTCGGGAACTCCATGCCGAGCATCTCAGAACTGTGTTGCAGTTATTAAGGGAAAAGCAGTTACACGCAAAGTTGAAATAGTGTGAATTCTGGTTGGAGCAGGTATCATTTCTAGGCCATATTGTTTCGAGAGAAGGTATTGCAGTGGATCCTATGAAGATTGAAGCGATTATGCAATGGCCTATTTTGACAACAGTCTCCGAGGTGCGTAGCTTTCTTGGTTTGGCAGGTTATTATCGACGTTTTATTGCCAATTTTTCAAAAATAGCCTGCCATTAACCAATTTGACGAGGAAAGGAGTGAATTTTGAGTGGACAAACGATTGCCAGCACGGATTTCAAGTGTTAAAAGACAAGTTGACATCAGCCCCTATCCTAGCACTTCCGTGTGGTACTGAAGATTTTATTGTTTACACTGATGCGTCAAAGATGGGACTTGGAGCCGTACTAATGCAGCGTGGGAAAGTAATCGCTTATGCTTCTCGTCAGTTAAAGGATTACGAAAAGAATTATCCCACCCACGATCTTGAGTTGGCTGCAGTGGTCTTTGCATTGAAAATATGGAGGCATTATCTGTATGGCGAGAAATGTGAAGTTTTCACAGACCATAAGAGCTTGAAATATCTATTCTCTCAGAAGGAACTCAATATGCGACAGAGGAGGTGTTAGAACTTGTTAAAGATTATGATGTGACCATTAGATACCACCCAGGTAAAGCAAAGTCGTTGCAGATGCTTTGAGCCGCAAGTCAGTTTCTTCTTTGAGCTCATTGATTCAGAAGCCGTTGCTATTGGATCTTCAGAGGAGCGAGATCGCTATGGTAGAGCAAGGAACCATCGCTAGACTTTCAGCTTTGGTTATTCGACCTACGTTGACAGATAGGATACGACGGGAGCAACCTAATGACAATCAGTTGATGAAATTACGATCTAAAGCTAATGAGAAAGGAAATACAGAGTTTGCGATGAACACTGATGATTTGTTAACGTTTAGAGGTCGGATATGTGTTCCCAGTGGTGATGACATTCGACGAGATGTTTCGACAGAAGCTCATACCGCGCCATACTCGATACATCCAGGTAGCACCAAGATGTATCAGGATCTCCGACGTCTCTACTGGTGGCCAGGTATGAAAAGTGATATCGCAAAATTCATATCCGAATGTCTAACATGTCAGCAGGTCAAGATTGAGCATCAAAGACCTGCTGGAACTTTGCAATCCCTCTCAATACCTCAGTGGAAGTGGGAGCACATCACCATGGACTTCGTAACAGGACTTCCAAGAACAGCAAAGGGTTACAACTCCATCTGGGTGATTGTTGACAGGTTAACCAAGTCGGCTCATTTTCTTCCAGTCAAGACGACGTTTACAATGAACAAGTATGCTGAAGTTTATGTAGCTGAGATTGTGAGACTTCATGGTGTTCCTATGTCAATTGTATCTGACCGTGACCCGAGGTTTACTTCTGAATTTTGGAAGAGCTTGCACAGAGCCTTGGGCACAAGGTGACTTTTAGCACAGCTTATCATCCTCAGAGTGACGGGCAGTCAGAGAGGGTGATTCAGATTCTTGAAGATATGCTACGAGCCTGCACGATTGATTTTCCTGGTAGTTGGGATTCTAAATTGCCACTTGCGGAATTTACTTATAACAATAGTTATCAGAGACGATTGGCATGGCACCATACGAGGCATTGTATGGCAGAAAATGAAGGTCACCGTTGAATTGGGATGAAGTCGGTGAAAGAAAGATGTTAGGACCAGAATTGGTTCAACAGACAGCTGATGTGATTACTTTAATCCATGATAGAATGAAGACGGCCCAAACCAGACAGAAAAGTTATGCCGATAACCGAAGAAGGCCTTTGGAATTTGAAGTTGGAGATCATGTATTTGTAAAAATTGCCCCTCTCAAAGGCATTATGAGATTTGGCAGGAAAGGAAAGCTGAGCCCAAGAATTATCGGCCCATTGGAAATTCTGGACAGGATAGGAGAAAGAGCATATCGTCTAGCCTTAGCGCCGGATTTGGATAGAGTCCACAATGTATTTCACATCTCAATGCTCAGGAAGTACATCTCGAACCCTTCCCATGTTCTCAGACATGAAGCGTTGGATCTGATGCCGAACTTGACTTATCAAGAAGTACCAATCCAGATTTTAGATCGCAAGGTTAAAGTACTAAAGAATAAGGAGATCGGCATTATCAAGATTCTTTGGCATAATCAGTTGATTGAAGAAGCAACGTGGGAACCAGAGGAGGAAGTGAAGCAGCGATATCCTGAGTTATTCGCACAGTAATGGAAATTTCGGAAACAAAATTTCTTAAGGAGGGGAGAATTGTAACGCCCAGACATTTGTATGCATATGATGTAAGGTAATGATTATGATTAAGTATGGTCATTATTACTTTTATTGTTTATTATGATGAACGTTTGGGATATGCTATGTAATGGTGCTGGTTTATGGCTTCAAGATATGATATGAATGGTATTGAATGATTTAGAATGGAACCGAGAATGGATGGGTAGAATAGAAAGTTGATCCTTAGTCAAATAAGTAATGGAAGTGCTAAAACGGTATGAAACTGTGGCAGTAGTTGTGGTTTTTAGCTTAATGTTTTGTATATTGATCCAAATGATGTGAGGCCACTTTAATTAGAAAGATAAGACATAAGGCTATAACTTTGTTATTTTGGTTTTGTCCAAATCATTGTGGAAGTCTAGCTAAAAGCGCCCCGAAGTGTGTCGTGTGTATCGTCGTTCCTCCAGTGACACATGTTGGGAGATTGAGCATAACCTTTTACTCAGACCTCCAAATGGTCTGAAATTTGGAGGGATTCAAGTTAAGACATAGATCTACAACTTTCTAGTTTACCATGTTTCCAAATTATGAAGGGCAAAGGCGTTTCGGAAGCGATCTTTGAAGAGGCTATGCGCAGAGTGCACGTCAGGACAGCAGGTGCCGTGCTAGGGCGGTATAGTTTAAGCGCCCCAGCGCCCCTGGCACTGAAATTTTGGGTTTCGGACAGTAAGTTCCGCGCTAGGGAGGTAAAACTTGACCGCCCCAGCGCCCTGTTCAGTGGAAAAGCGTGTTTTGGGAGAATTAAGGTATAAAATCGGTTGAGACACAACTTTTCCTCATTTCTCTTCTTTTCTTTCTTTTCACCAACGATTCCAAGCTAGGGTTATGCATTTTCTTCTTATCCTTTCTTTCAATCAAGAAATTAATCTTCAATCCGGAGTTGGAACTTCATCTTTTTAGCAAAAGGAGCAAAGGTAAGTGAATTTCTTCTTGTTCTTGAGTTATTGAAGATAGTGGAGTTAGGATTGATAGTTGTGATAGATGTATTGGGTTAAATGGTCATCTAATGTTGTTATTTTGGTGTTGATGGTTAGTTATTGGGTTTATTATTGTAGGATCACTATCAAGGTTTAGGAAACCAAGTGCTCCAAGTGTTTGTAAGTGGAATCATTTCTTCAATGCATCACATGATCCTATATGTATGTGTTTTGATGATTTTATGATGTTAACTCCTTTCAAATTCCATTCATGATATATATTATATATATATATATATATATATATATATAATATATATATATATATATATATATAGCTACTCCTCTCTCTCTATATATATCTATATATCTCTCTCATCTCTATTATCTCTCTATCTAATATATTATATATATATATATATATATGTAAATATGTATATATGGTAGTGCAATTATATGCATTTTGAATGAAAGGAGTTAAACTTTTCAAGATGCCTCTAATGTGTTTGATAAAATGCTTGAATGAAGTTTTATATGATTGAATGATTGGATTGATAGTGATAGTAGCGGTGTTGCCTCTGGCAATTCTAAATCCGTAATGTAATTGGCCAATTAACGATGAAAACATGTGCTCTCTTATAAGATGCATTTTATGCAGAGGTACGTGTCCCTCCTATAAGATTCGTTTATATATATATATAGTATAATATATATAATATATAATATATATATATATAAATAATAATATATATGGTAGTGCAATTATATGCATGTTGAATGAAAGGATTAAAACTTTTCAAGATGCCTCTTGTTGTTTTAAAATGCTGTTGGTTTTTTGTTGAATGATTGGATTGATAGTGATGTAGCGGTGTTGCCTCTGGCAATTCTAAATCCGTATGTTGGCCATTACGTGAAACATGTGCTCTCTTTAAGATGCATTTTATGCAGAGGTACGGGTCCCTCCTATAAGATTCGTTTTACGAAGAGGGTTGCAATGAATGAACTACTTATAAGAACTATCGATTCTTCAGTTATCAATGAAATGAATATCACCCTATGTATTGTTGTATTATGATTCCTGACGGATGATATAATGATGATCGGCGTTTATGAAACGAGATGGATAATGTTTTCAAGAAAAAAGTTGAGGCATTCATTTTATGTTTTTTACACAAAAATTATATATATGAACCTTGTTAGTATAATTCCATTTGCAGAGTTTTATACTCATTCCAGTTACGTTCATGTGGCAGGCACAGGTAAGAAAGACTGATCATCCCTGAGTTGTCGAAGCGAGAGAAGGGAATAGGCCAAACTTTGAAGATTTCAAATGGATGTTATTTTTTTATGTCAAGCTTTTGGGTATTTAGAAAACACTGAAAATCTTGTTTTGCGCTTTGGTTTTGGCAATACGTGTAGATACTTTACTTACTGGTATCTGATGTATATGAAAATCTTTTGCTTGTGTATTATGTGTTGTTTGAGACAGGTGGCATGCCCTATTTACGGGGGGATGCTGTCCAAATTTTTTTAGATTAACACATTTTCTCCAAATATATTTTAAAGCTTCCGCATTAATTGCGCATTTAGTCAGAGTGTACATTTAATGGTATCAAGCCAGGTTTCCGGACCAATGATTAGGCATATGACTTTCTCTGCTGTCGAAAATTCGGTATGAATGTACCTGCATCATTTGATATAATATGGACGTGTAGCCTCAATAATTATGATATGTTTGTATGGAAATGGTTTTAAACTAATATTTATCATAGGATCATGCTGCCGCCTAAGCGTAAAGCATCAGAAGGGGAGGATAGTTCATCACTAGAGTGGTTGGTGTATTTAAAGTTACTGAAAGAACAGGCCAAAGTACACGGCGAGCAAATCCAGCAGCTCTGCGAATGCAAAATGCAGGGCGAGGGAGAGAGAGCAAGTGAGGCCCGAGCCCAGTATGTGAAGGCGCATTCGAAAGATTTCGTAAGATGAAGCCACCAGAATTTGATGGTAGCACTGATCCATGGTTGCCTTGGAATGGGTCAAAGCTGTGGAGGCTATATATGATTATCTTCAGTTTCAAGATATAAATCGAGTCAGCTGTGCCATTTTTCACTGACAGACGGCGAGGACTTGGTGGGATGCCACCAAGATATCAGTTAATGTCTCGGCACTCAAGTGGCAGGAGTTTAAAGATTTATTCTACGACAAATATTTCCCTCGAGATGTTCGAAGTCAGAAAGTGAAGGAATTTCTAGAACTGAAGCAAGGAAAATGTCAATGCAAGAGTATATTCCAAATTCGAAGAGGGGTGTCAGTTTGCCCCATCGGGCGAGCAATGACATTGAAAGGGGCGAGCATTTTCTTAGAGGTGTCCGGCTGAAATTAAATGAGACGTTCGAATGTTAAAGCTGCTCATATAAAGAGATTGTTGAAAGCAAGGATGGCCGAGCAGGACGAAAGGAAATTGAAAGAGAAAGACAATTGAAGCGCCAAGATTTTTCTACTAAAGGCCAAGGATCTGGAGGAAGGTAAGGGCAAGTTCAGAGGCAAAGAAAAAGATGAGCATCGACCCAAAGCTCCTATACCACTGCCTACATATGATCGACCTGTATGTCCAAAATGTGGCAAAATGCATACAGGTGAGTGCTTGGTTGGAGTAATCGATGCTTTCGTTGTGGAGGTGCTGGACGTGTTATCAAAAATGGTCCAGTGAAATGTGAGAAAGGGAAAGATAGAGTTCAAGGCAGAATCTTCACTATGACCAAAGAAGGCGCAAATCCTGATTCTTCTGTTATATCAGGTACTATCTTAATTTCAGGCAAGGCCGCTATTACATGATTGACACTGGTGCTACGCATTCCTTTTTGCCAGAATTTTTCTTGCGCTCTTTGAATGTTTTTCCATCTTGTGAACCACTTCACTATAGTATTTTGTTGCCATCGGGAGACGAATTATGGCCTCTAGTATCTTAAAGTTGTACAGTGCAAGTAAATGAGAAAATCTATTTTGCTGATCTTATTATTATTCCCAGGGTGGCGTTTGATTATTTTGGGAATGGACTGGCTAGCGTCAATCGTGCCGTTGTTGAGTGCGTGGCTAAAACAGTGCGATTTCCTGCAGAAGTTGATGAAAGCGAGATTTTCCATAGTTCAGGTATTCGCTTGACACTTCTTATATTTCTTGTCTCAAAGCTCATGAAATGTTACAAAGGGGTGTCATGGGTTTTTAGCTACTGTGAAGATTGAATACTAAGATGAAGATTGAGTTGAATGAAACAAAGGTAGTTCGGGATTTTCCTGACGTATGCGGATGATGTGCCTGGATTGCCACCTGATCGGAAGTTGAGTTTGTGATGACTTGGTTCCAGGTACTGCTGCTCGATTTCAAAAGCTCCTTACCGAATGGCCCCGACTTAAATGAAGGAGCTGAAGAATCAGTTGCAAGATCTATTAGACAAAGGTTTTATTCGTCCGAGTTCTCTCTGTGGGGAGCTCCGGTTTTTATTGTCAAAAAGAAAGAGGGATCTTTGCGGTTGTGCATTGATTACAGAGAGACAACAAAGCCACGATCAAGAATAAATATCCATTGCCAGAATTGATGATCTCTTTGATCAGCTACAGGGAGCGACAGTGTTTTCAAAGATCGACCTGCGTTCTGGTTATTATCAGCGGAAAGTTAGAAAGTCGAGTCCCTAAAACTGCATTCAGAACCAGGTACGGCCATTATGAGTTCTTAGTCATGTCATTTGGGTTGACGAACGCTCCTTCTGTCTCATGGACCTAATGAACCGGGTCTCAAGCCATATCTGGATAGCTCGTTATCGTTTTCATTGACGATATCCTGATTATCCAAGACTCGGGAACTCATGCCAGCATCTCAGAATGTGTTGCAGTTATTAAGGGAAAAGCAGTTACACCGCAAAGTTGAAATAGTGTGAATTCTGGTTGGAGCAGGTATCATTTCTAGGCCATATTGTTTCGAGAGAAGGTATTGCAGTGGATCATGAAGATTGAAGCGATTATGCAATGGCCTATTTTGACAACAGTCTCCGAGGTGCGTAGCTTCTTGGTTTGGCAGGTTATTATCGACGTTTTATTGCCAATTTCAAAAATAGCCTGCCATTAACAATTTGACGAGGAAAGGAGTGAATTTTGAGTGGACAAACGATTGCACGCACGGATTTCAAGTGTTAAAACAAGTTGACATCAGCCCCTATCCTGCACTTCCGTGTGGTACTGAAGATTTTATTGTTTACACATGATGCGTCAAAGAGGGGACTTGGAGCCGTACTAATGCAGCGTGGGAAAGTAATGCTTATGCTTCCGTCAGTTAAAGGATTACGAAAAGAATTATCCCACCCACGACTTGAGTTGGCTGCAGTGGTCTTTGCATTGAAAATATGGAGGCATATCTGTAGGCGGCAGAAATGTGAAGTTTCACAGACCATAAGAGCTTGAAATATCTATTCTCTCAGAAGGAACTCAATATGCGACAGAGGAGGTGTTAGAACTTGTTAAGATTATGATGTGACCATTAGATACCACCCAGGTAAAGCAAAGTCGTTGCAGATGCTTGAGCCGCAAGTCAGTTTCTCTTTGAGCTATTGATTCAGAAGCCGTTGCTATTGGATCTCAGAGGAGCGAGATCGCTATGGTAGAGCAAGGAACCATCGCTAGACTTTCAGCTTTGGTTATTCGACCTACGTTGACAGATAGGATACGACGGGAGCAACCTAATGACAATCAGTTGATGAAATTACGATCTAAAGCTAATGAGAAAGGAAATACAGAGTTTGCGATGAACACTGATGATTTGTTAACGTTTAGAGGTCGGATATGTGTTCCAGTGGTGATGACATTCGACGAGATGTTTCGACAGAAGCTCATACCGCGCCATACTCGATACATCCAGGTAGCACCAAGATGTACAGGATCTCCGACGTCTACGGGTGGCCAGGTATGAAAAGTGATATCGCAAAATCATATCCGAATGTCTAACAGTCAGCAGGTCAAGATTGAGCATCAAAGACCTGCTGGAATTTGCAATCCCTCTCAATACCTCAGTGGAAGTGGGAGCACACACCATGGACTTCGTAACAGGACTTCCAAGAACAGCAAAGGGTTACAACTCCACTGGGTGATTGTTGACAGGTTAACCAGTCGGCTCATTTTCTCCGTCAGCGCCGTTTACAATGAACAAGTATGCTAAGTTTTTGTAGCTGAGATTGTGAGACTTCATGGTGTTCCTATGTCAATTGTATCTGACCGTGACCCGAGGTTTACTTCTGAATTTTGGAAGAGCTGCCGGCTGCACTTTTAATTGTTTGAATCTTTAATGGGTAAATTTTAATTGTTTCAAATTTTAATTTAAGTAGTTGAGATTAAAGGATCCACTCTTGGTATTTTAATAAAGTTAACATTAACGAACAATATTAAAATCCACTTAATAAAATGGTTCCAATATATTAAATAATCATATTTATATTATATTATATTATATATTATTATCTTATAAGTATATAATATAGACCAAAACTTATAAATGTGGTCAAGTATTTATTGTGCTATATATATTTGTAAACACTAAATCAAGATTCTCACTTTAAATGGTTGGTAAAACCAAACTAACATTTAAATGGTACCAAGAAATTAATATTATGATATATTCATATATAATAAATCAAGGAATCCACTTTAAATGGTTGATAAACCAAATTAACATTTAAATGGTTCCAATAATTTAGTGTAACATATAGAAACAATAAATCAAAACTCCTACTTATAAGTAGGCTATAAAAATACTTAAAGAAATAAATATAACATAAACAATAAATAATGATTAAATAATATAAAACATAGATTCTTACCTTTTAATAACTTATTATCATGCCAAGAGTTTCACCTTTTCATCTCAACTTTAGGAAGTTAGCTATTCATTATTCAAAGTGTAAAACTTTGAATATGAAATTATCATGCTAATTATATTTAAATGAATAAATAAAGGAAAAATATAGAGAGAAATATTATGAACTCAAAGGTTGTTCATAGAATGAGGGATATCTTAATACATTACAATGCACCCCTATTTATAGCCAAATTTGGGGAGACAACCACAAATAAAATATTATTTTTTTACACAAAAGTCTTCATTGGTGTTCCAAGATATTATATTATATTACACATCACTTTTGAAAATCTTCTTCTCCGAATTTTCTTCTTCACATAAAAAGAAACATGTGGATAATTGAGTTGTCTAGTTGTGGTAATTTTTTCAAACCATTTGACCAAGTAATTTGAGAGATATGGTCAAAATACTAGAGCATGGTAAAACTGCAACTCCTTTGGTAACTTTATTATAGATATTAACATCAACTTTCTACAGGTCCAAGAATCATCTTAATCTCATTTGAAACTCCAAGTTTATTCTTGTTTTATCGAACCTGTAAAAAATAGTAAAAACTTGTAATTACACAACAACTTATGTAACGCCCAGACATTCGTATGCATATGATGTAAGGTAATGATTATGATTAAGTATGGTCATTATTACTTTTATGGTTTATTATGTTGAACGTTTGGGATATGCTATGTAATGGTGCTGGTTTATGGCTTCAAGATATGATATGAATGGTATTGAATGATTTAGAATGGAACCGAGAATGGATGGGTAGAATGGAAAGTTGATCCTTAGTCAAATAAGTAATGGAAGTGCTAAAACGGTATGAAACTGTGGCAGTAGTTGTGGTTTTTAGCTTAATGTTTTGTATATTGATCCAAATGATGTGAGGTCACTTTCATTAGAAAGATAAGACATAAGGCTATAACTTTGTTATTTTGGGTTTTGTCCAAATCATTGTGGAAGTCAAGCTAAAAGCGCCCCGAAGTGTGTCGTGTGTATCGTAGTTCCTCCAGTGACACATGTTGGGAGATTGAGCATAACCTTTTACTCAGACCTCCAAATGGTCTGACATTTGGAGGGATTCAATTTAAGACATAGAGCTACAACTTTCTAGTTTACCATTTTTCCACATTATGAAGGGAAAAGGCGTTTCGGAAGCGATCTTTGACGAGGCTATGCGCAGAGTGCACGCCGGGACAGCAGGTGCCGCGCTAGGGCGGTATAGTTTGAGCGCCCCAGCGCCCCTGGCACTAAAATTTTGGGTTTCGGACAGTAAGTTCCGCGCTAGGGCGGTAAAACTTGACCGCCCCAGCGCCCTGTTCAGTGGAAAAGAGTTTTTTGGGAGAATTAAGGTATAAAATCGGTTGAGACACAACTTTTCCTCATTTCTCTTCTTTTCTTTCTCTTCACCAACAATTCCAAGCTAGGGTTATGCATTTTCTTCTTATCCTTTCTTTCAATCAAGCAATTAATCTTCAATCCGGAGTTGGAACTTCATCTTTTTAGCAAAAGGAGCAAAGGCAAGTGAATTTCTTCTTGTTCTTGAGTTATTGAAGATGGTGGAGTTAGGA
Source organism: Primulina eburnea (assembly GCF_022965805.1). Classification (NCBI taxonomy): domain Eukaryota; kingdom Viridiplantae; phylum Streptophyta; class Magnoliopsida; order Lamiales; family Gesneriaceae; genus Primulina; species Primulina eburnea. Next base: position 13,742,471 of record NC_133117.1, read on the forward strand.
TTGATAGTTGTGATAGATGTATTGGGTTAAATGGTCATCTAATGTCGTTATTTTTGTGTTGATGGTTAGCTATTGGGTTTATTATTGTAGGATCACCATCAAGGTTTAGGAAACCTAGTGCTCCAAGTGTTTGTAAGTGGAATCATTTCTTCAATGCATCACATGATCCTATATGTATGTGTTTTGATGATTTTATGATGTTAACTCCTTTCAAATTCCATTCATGATATATACATATATATATATATATATATAATGATCCTATATGTATGTGTTTTGATGATTTTATGATGTTAACTCCTTTCAAATTCCATTCATGATATACACACACACACACGCACAGATATATATATATATATATATATATATATATATATATATATATATAAATATATATATATATATGGTAGTGCAATTATATGCATGTTGAATGAAAGGAGTTAAACTTTTCAAGATGCCTCTAATGTGTTTGATAAAATGCTTGATTGAAGTTTTATATGATTGAATGATTGGATTGATAGTGATAGTAGCGGTGTTGCCTCTGGCAATTCTAAATCCGTAATGTAATTGGCCAATTAACGATGAAAACATGTGCTCTCTTATAAGATGCATTTTATGCAGAGGTACGTGTCCCTCCTATAAGATTCGTTTTTACGAAGAGGGTTAGCAATGAATGAACTATCTTATAAGAACTATCGATTCTTCAGTTAATCAATGAAATGAATATCATCCCTATGTATTGTTGTATTATGATTCCTGACGGATGATATTAATGATGATTCGGCGTTTATGAAACGAGATGGATAATGTTTTCAAGAAAATGAAGTTGAGGCTATTCATTTTATGTTTTTTACACAAAAATTATATATATGTACCTTGTTAGTATTAATTCCATTTGCAGAGTTTTATACTCATTCCAGTTACGTTCATGTGATGCAGGCACAGGTAAGAAAGACTGATCATCCCTGAGTTGTCGAAGCGAGAGAAGGGAATATGCCAAACTTTGAAGATTTCAAATGGATGTTATTTTTGTTATGTCAAGCTTTTGGGTATTTAGAAAACACTGAAAATCTTGTTTTGCGCTTTGGTTTTGGCACTATGTGTAGATACTTTACTTACTGGTATCTGATGTATATGAAAATCTTTTTCTTGTGTATTATGTGTTGTTTGAGACAGGTGGCATGCCCTATTTACGGGTGGATGTTGTCCAAATTTTTTTAGATTAACACATTTTCTCCAAATATATTTTAAAGCTTCCGCATTAATTGCGCATTTTAGTCACGAGTGTTACATTTAATGGTATCAGAGCCAGGTTTCCGGACCAATGATTAGGCATATGACTTTCTCTGCTGTCGAAAATTCGGTATGAATGTACCTGCATCATTTGATATAATATGGACGTGTAGCCTCAATAATTATGATATGTTATGTATGGAAATGGTTTTAAACTAATATTTATCATAGGATCATGCCGCCTAAGCGTAAAGCATCAGAAGGGGAGGATAGTTCATCATCTAGAGTGGTTGGTGTATTTAGTAAGTTACTGAAAGAACAGGCCAAAGTACACGGCGAGCAAATCCAGCAGCTCTTGCGAATGCAAAATGCAGGGCGAGGGAGAGAGAGAGCAAGTGAGGCCCGAGCCCAGTAGTGAAGGCGCATTCGAAAGATTTCGTAAGATGAAGCCACCAGAATTTGATGGTAGCACTGATCCCATGGTTGCCTTGGAATGGGTCAAAGCTGTGGAGGCTATATATGATTATCTTCAGTTTCAAGATATAAATCGAGTCAGCTGTGCCATTTTTCTACTGACCAAGACGGCGAGGACTTGGTGGGATGCCACCAAGATATCAGTTAATGTCTCGGCACTCAAGTGGCAGGAGTTTAAAGATTTATTCTACGACAAATATTTTCCTCGAGATGTTCGAAGTCAGAAAGTGAAGGAATTTCTAGAACTGAAGCAAGGAAATATGTCAATGCAAGAGTATATTCTCAAATTCGAAGAGGGGTGTCAGTTTGCCCCATATCTGGCGAGCAATGACATTGAAAAGGGCGAGCATTTTCTTAGAGGTGTCCGGGCTGAAATTAAATGAGACGTTCAAATGTCTAAAGCTGCTTCATATAAAGAGATTGTTGAAAAAGCAAGGATGGCCGAGCAGGACGAGAAGGAAATTGAAAGAGAAAGACAATTGAAGCGCCAAGATTTTTCTACTAAAGGCCAAGGATCTGGATGGAAAGGTAAGGGCAAGTTCAGAGGCAAAGAAAAAGATGAGCATCGACCCAAAGCTCCTATACCACTGCCTACATATGATCGACCTGTATGTCCAAAATGTGGCAAAATGCATACAGGTGAGTGCTTGGTTGGAAGTAATCGATGCTTTCGTTGTGGAGGTGCTGGACGTGTTATCAAAAATTGTCCAGTGAAATGTGAGAAAGGGAAAGATAGAGTTCAAGGCAGAATCTTCACTATGACCAAAGAAGGCGCAAATCCTGATTCTTCTGTTATATCAGGTACTATCTTAATTTCAGGCAAGGCCGCTATTACATTGATTGACACTGGTGCTACGCATTCCTTTTTGCCAGAAATTTTCTTGCGCTCTTTGAATGTTGTTCCATCTTGTGAACCACTTCACTATAGTATTTTGTTGCCATCGGGAGACGAATTATGGCCTTCTAGTATTCTTAAAGGTTGTACAGTGCAAGTAAATGAGAAAATCTATTTTGCTGATCTTATTATTATTCCCATGGTGGCGTTTGATGTTATTTTGGGAATGGACTGGCTAGCGTCATATCGTGCCGTTGTTGAGTGCGTGGCTAAAACAGTGCGATTTCCTGCAGAAGTTGATGATAGCGAGATTTTCCATAGTTCAGGTATTTCGCTTGACACTTCTTATATTTCTTGTCTCAAAGCTCATGAAATGTTATCAAAGGGGTGTCATGGGTTTTTAGCTACTGTGATAGATTTGAATACTAAGATGAAGATTGAGTTGAATGAAACTAAGGTAGTTCGGGATTTTCCTGACGTATTTGCGGATGATGTGCCTGGATTGCCACCTGATCGTGAAGTTGAGTTTGTGATTGACTTGGTTCCAGGTACTGCTCCGATTTCAAAAGCTCCTTACCGAATGGCCCCGACTTAAATGAAGGAGCTGAAGAATCAGTTGCAAGATCTATTAGACAAAGGTTTTATTCGTCCGAGTTCTTCTCTGTGGGGAGCTCCGGTTTTATTTGTCAAAAAGAAAGATGGATCTTTGCGGTTGTGCATTGATTACAGAGAGATCAACAAAGCCACGATCAAGAATAAATATCCATTGCCGAGGATTGATGATCTCTTTGATCAGCTACAGGGAGCGACAGTGTTTTCAAAGATCGACCTGCGTTCTGGTTATTATCAGCTGAAAGTTAGAGAAGTCGACGTCCCTAAAACTGCATTCAGAACCAGGTACGGCCATTATGAGTTCTTAGTCATGTCATTTGGGTTGACGAACGCTCCGTCTGTCTTCATGGACCTAATGAACCGGGTCTTCAAGCCATATCTGGATAGCTTCGTTATCGTTTTCATTGACGATATCCTGATTTATTCCAAGACTCGGGAACTCCATGCCGAGCATCTCAGAACTGTGTTGCAGTTATTAAGGGAAAAGCAGTTACACGCAAAGTTGAAATAGTGTGAATTCTGGTTGGAGCAGGTATCATTTCTAGGCCATATTGTTTCGAGAGAAGGTATTGCAGTGGATCCTATGAAGATTGAAGCGATTATGCAATGGCCTATTTTGACAACAGTCTCCGAGGTGCGTAGCTTTCTTGGTTTGGCAGGTTATTATCGACGTTTTATTGCCAATTTTTCAAAAATAGCCCTGCCATTAACCAATTTGACGAGGAAAGGAGTGAATTTTGAGTGGACAAACGATTGCCAGCACGGATTTCAAGTGTTAAAAGACAAGTTGACATCAGCCCCTATCCTAGCACTTCCGTGTGGTACTGAAGATTTTATTGTTTACACTGATGCGTCAAAGATGGGACTTGGAGCCGTACTAATGCAGCGTGGGAAAGTAATCGCTTATGCTTCTCGTCAGTTAAAGGATTACGAAAAGAATTATCCCACCCACGATCTTGAGTTGGCTGCAGTGGTCTTTGCATTGAAAATATGGAGGCATTATCTGTATGGCGAGAAATGTGAAGTTTTCACAGACCATAAGAGCTTGAAATATCTATTCTCTCAGAAGGAACTCAATATGCGACAGAGGAGGTGTTAGAACTTGTTAAAGATTATGATGTGACCATTAGATACCACCCAGGTAAAGCAAAGTCGTTGCAGATGCTTTGAGCCGCAAGTCAGTTTCTTCTTTGAGCTCATTGATTCAGAAGCCGTTGCTATTGGATCTTCAGAGGAGCGAGATCGCTATGGTAGAGCAAGGAACCATCGCTAGACTTTCAGCTTTGGTTATTCGACCTACGTTGACAGATAGGATACGACGGGAGCAACCTAATGACAATCAGTTGATGAAATTACGATCTAAAGCTAATGAGAAAGGAAATACAGAGTTTGCGATGAACACTGATGATTTGTTAACGTTTAGAGGTCGGATATGTGTTCCCAGTGGTGATGACATTCGACGAGATGTTTCGACAGAAGCTCATACCGCGCCATACTCGATACATCCAGGTAGCACCAAGATGTATCAGGATCTCCGACGTCTCTACTGGTGGCCAGGTATGAAAAGTGATATCGCAAAATTCATATCCGAATGTCTAACATGTCAGCAGGTCAAGATTGAGCATCAAAGACCTGCTGGAACTTTGCAATCCCTCTCAATACCTCAGTGGAAGTGGGAGCACATCACCATGGACTTCGTAACAGGACTTCCAAGAACAGCAAAGGGTTACAACTCCATCTGGGTGATTGTTGACAGGTTAACCAAGTCGGCTCATTTTCTTCCAGTCAAGACGACGTTTACAATGAACAAGTATGCTGAAGTTTATGTAGCTGAGATTGTGAGACTTCATGGTGTTCCTATGTCAATTGTATCTGACCGTGACCCGAGGTTTACTTCTGAATTTTGGAAGAGCTTGCACAGAGCCTTGGGCACAAGGTGACTTTTAGCACAGCTTATCATCCTCAGAGTGACGGGCAGTCAGAGAGGGTGATTCAGATTCTTGAAGATATGCTACGAGCCTGCACGATTGATTTTCCTGGTAGTTGGGATTCTAAATTGCCACTTGCGGAATTTACTTATAACAATAGTTATCAGAGACGATTGGCATGGCACCATACGAGGCATTGTATGGCAGAAAATGAAGGTCACCGTTGAATTGGGATGAAGTCGGTGAAAGAAAGATGTTAGGACCAGAATTGGTTCAACAGACAGCTGATGTGATTACTTTAATCCATGATAGAATGAAGACGGCCCAAACCAGACAGAAAAGTTATGCCGATAACCGAAGAAGGCCTTTGGAATTTGAAGTTGGAGATCATGTATTTGTAAAAATTGCCCCTCTCAAAGGCATTATGAGATTTGGCAGGAAAGGAAAGCTGAGCCCAAGAATTATCGGCCCATTGGAAATTCTGGACAGGATAGGAGAAAGAGCATATCGTCTAGCCTTAGCGCCGGATTTGGATAGAGTCCACAATGTATTTCACATCTCAATGCTCAGGAAGTACATCTCGAACCCTTCCCATGTTCTCAGACATGAAGCGTTGGATCTGATGCCGAACTTGACTTATCAAGAAGTACCAATCCAGATTTTAGATCGCAAGGTTAAAGTACTAAAGAATAAGGAGATCGGCATTATCAAGATTCTTTGGCATAATCAGTTGATTGAAGAAGCAACGTGGGAACCAGAGGAGGAAGTGAAGCAGCGATATCCTGAGTTATTCGCACAGTAATGGAAATTTCGGAAACAAAATTTCTTAAGGAGGGGAGAATTGTAACGCCCAGACATTTGTATGCATATGATGTAAGGTAATGATTATGATTAAGTATGGTCATTATTACTTTTATTGTTTATTATGATGAACGTTTGGGATATGCTATGTAATGGTGCTGGTTTATGGCTTCAAGATATGATATGAATGGTATTGAATGATTTAGAATGGAACCGAGAATGGATGGGTAGAATAGAAAGTTGATCCTTAGTCAAATAAGTAATGGAAGTGCTAAAACGGTATGAAACTGTGGCAGTAGTTGTGGTTTTTAGCTTAATGTTTTGTATATTGATCCAAATGATGTGAGGCCACTTTAATTAGAAAGATAAGACATAAGGCTATAACTTTGTTATTTTGGTTTTGTCCAAATCATTGTGGAAGTCTAGCTAAAAGCGCCCCGAAGTGTGTCGTGTGTATCGTCGTTCCTCCAGTGACACATGTTGGGAGATTGAGCATAACCTTTTACTCAGACCTCCAAATGGTCTGAAATTTGGAGGGATTCAAGTTAAGACATAGATCTACAACTTTCTAGTTTACCATGTTTCCAAATTATGAAGGGCAAAGGCGTTTCGGAAGCGATCTTTGAAGAGGCTATGCGCAGAGTGCACGTCAGGACAGCAGGTGCCGTGCTAGGGCGGTATAGTTTAAGCGCCCCAGCGCCCCTGGCACTGAAATTTTGGGTTTCGGACAGTAAGTTCCGCGCTAGGGAGGTAAAACTTGACCGCCCCAGCGCCCTGTTCAGTGGAAAAGCGTGTTTTGGGAGAATTAAGGTATAAAATCGGTTGAGACACAACTTTTCCTCATTTCTCTTCTTTTCTTTCTTTTCACCAACGATTCCAAGCTAGGGTTATGCATTTTCTTCTTATCCTTTCTTTCAATCAAGAAATTAATCTTCAATCCGGAGTTGGAACTTCATCTTTTTAGCAAAAGGAGCAAAGGTAAGTGAATTTCTTCTTGTTCTTGAGTTATTGAAGATAGTGGAGTTAGGATTGATAGTTGTGATAGATGTATTGGGTTAAATGGTCATCTAATGTTGTTATTTTGGTGTTGATGGTTAGTTATTGGGTTTATTATTGTAGGATCACTATCAAGGTTTAGGAAACCAAGTGCTCCAAGTGTTTGTAAGTGGAATCATTTCTTCAATGCATCACATGATCCTTGTTGTATTATGATTCTTGACGGATGATATTAATGATGATTCGGCGTTTATGAAACGAGATGGATAATGTTTTCAAGAAAATGAAGTTGAGGCTATTCATTTTATGTTTTTTACACAAAAATTATATATATGTACCTTGTTAGTATTAATTCCATTTGCAGAGTTTTATACTCATTCCAGTTACGTTCATGTGATGCAGGCACAGGTAAGAAAGACTGATCATCCCTGAGTTGTCGAAGCGAGAGATGGGAATATGCCAAACTTTGAAGATTTCAAATGGATGTTATTTTTGTTATGTCAAGCTTTTGGGTAGTTTAGAAAACACTGAAATCTTGTTTTGCGCTTTGGTTTTGGCAATACGTGTAGATACTTTACTTACTGGTATCTGATGTATATGAAAATCTTTTGCTTGTGTATTATGTGTTGTTTGAGACAGGTGGCATGCCCTATTTACGGGGGGATGCTGTCCAAATTTTTTTTAGATTAACACATTTTCTCCAAATATATTTTAAAGCTTCCGCATTAATTGCGCATTTTAGTCACGAGTGTTACAACTTATATTTTATACAATTTATTATAAAACATATAATATTTAAAAATTTAATAAAACAAAAACTATATATTTATATTATAAAACATTTAATTAATGTACAATTTTTATGTTTATCACACCTCCCAACCAGCTTATTGCTAGTCCCTAGCAATTTAAGCGTTAATAGCAATACAAAACATATTGATTAATTTAAATAGAAATGCAATCAGAACTATCTAAGTGTTTACATTAAATTTGAAAACTGTCAAAGTTATATCAAGATCATCATAATTATAATTTATGAAATAATTTGAGATGATCAATTCAAAGCTTATTTCAGGTAGTTAAATGTACACGGCCTTCAGAAATTCCTAGTAAGAGTGTGACACCTTGACCCGTTACAATTAAAATACAGCGGAATTTAAAATTTTCAATTGAAGGATGGAAGGATTACAATTTCATAACATAAAATCATTTACAAAATATTTGCAACCAAAATAAATACATGATCATTCAAATGACATAACAAAAACACAAAATATCATTCCTATGATCATGTCCAAAATGCCATCCTTCCAACTTCGTATGCATATGACTTCGGGCCACAATCACTGTCCTGGTCCGTCGCTCTTAGCTGCATCACATGAAATAACTGAAATGAGTATAAAACTCAGCAAGTGGAACTCTTACATAGCAATGAACATAGCATACTCTGTAAAACATGGCTTTTAAAACATTGAATACCATCAATCTATGAATCATGAATAATATAGTAATAACAATAACAATGAGATGGTATTTCTCTTTTCTCTGGTATGGATTGATATCAATAGTAACTCTGTCTGTGGTGCTCGTATCCCATCGATATAAATCGACAACTCTGAGGGATATAAGCCTATGGTCGTTGATCAACTAATTGCATGCAATCTCTGACTATATATCTATCAATCCAATAAAACATTTGAAACTCTCTCTTGGCATTTAATCAATCACTTTGAAGTCTATACTCTTTGTATCCCTTTTTAAATACAATTGAGACATACAATGTCTCCAATATATATACAATTGAATCAATACATAGTTATGAAGGCAATGAAGGGAATAACACATTAAAATCTTTGAAACACAATACATATACTATCATGTGAGCACAAGGGATGAAATTCCACTTACAAACCACAATAACACCTTGAATCTACCCTTGGTACACCACATACAACAATAATCCATAAATAACACCAACATCAACTCAATATCCAAGAATCCAAGTCAAATAATCCATTAAACCAACATAAACAACAAACCCAAATCATCTCTCACCTCAAACCAAGAAATAATACAACCAAAAGCTTACCTTAGCTTCCTAGCACCAAGGAGAACTTCAATCTCAACTCAAAAATCCAACTAGATCCAAGAATCAAAGGTAGGAAGTGAAAGAAAATGAAGAAAACCCTTGTTTCTAGAGAGAAAATCGAGATGGAGAGGAAAGGGATGGGAAAAAGTGAAGTCAACTCATCCAAAAAGTGCTTAAAATCTCGACCATACCTCTACTGTTCATCACCGCGGGTGCGCTGCCAACAAGCACCGCGGGTGCGCTAAGCTCTCGGCAATCCAAACAGTACCCTGAAAAATACGACCGCGGGTGCGGTCTACACCGCGGGTGCGGTACTAACATCACCGCGGGTGCGGTGTACTCACGGCCAAAACACCAAAATCCAACAATTAAGTCCGCGGGTGCGGTTCTTACCATGAGCGCGGGTGCGGTCTGGTCACGGCCAAGAACAATACTAATGCAACTAAAATCGATCCGAAACACTGATACAAAACAACCAACACCATCTAACAACATCAACCATGCCACAAAACAATAATACCAACTATACTATAACCCATAATCACAACTCTTAACATCACAACTAAACTTAAACTTAATCAATAAATTTATAACATACGAAAACTTAAACCGTACCGTACACCGGGCTCGGCTATTACAATCTCCCCTCCTTAGAGGAATTTCGTCCTCGAAATTGATGTCACTGCACGAACAGCTCGGGATACTTCTCTCTAATCTCATCCTCCGGTTCCCACGTAGCCTCTTCGATCAAATGATTCCTCCAAAAGACTTTAACGATGCCGATCTCTTTGTTCCTCAAAACTTTAACTTTGCGGTCCAGAATCTGAACCGGAATCTCTTGGTACGTCAAATTCCACGTCAAGTCCAATGGCTCGTGGCGAAGAACATGGGAAGGATTCGAAATATACTTCCTGAGCATCGATACGTGAAAAACATTATGGACTCTGTCAAGATCTGGCGGTAGGGCTAACCTATAGGCTCGATCACCAACTCTGTCCAATATCTCGAATGGACCAATAAACCTCGGACTCAACTTGCCCTTCTTGCCAAACCGCATCACACCCTTGAGAGGTGCTATCTTCAGGAACACGTGATCGCCAACCTCAAACTGCAAAGGTCTATGACGAACATCTGCATAGCTCTTCTGTCTCGACTGCGCAGTCTTCATCCTCTCACGGATAACAGAAACAACATCAGCGGTCTGTTGGACCAACTCTGGTCCCAACATCTTCCTCTCACCAACCTCATCCCAATACAAAGGAGATCTACACTTCCTGCCATAAAGTGCTTCATACGGTGCCATCCCAATCGTCGCCTGATAACTGTTGTTGTACGTGAACTCAACAAGAGGCAACTTTGAATCCAAGCTTCCAGAATAATCGATAGTACAAGCTCTGAGCATATCCTCTAGAATCTGAATGACTCTCTCTAATTGACCGTCGCTCTGAGGGTGATATGCTGTACTGAACGCTAACCGTGAACCCATAGCTCTGTACAAACTCTTCCAAAACTCTGAGGTAAATCTAGGGTCACGATCAGACACAATCGACACAGGGACACCGTGAAGTCTAACAATCTCTGCTATATAATCCTCGGCATACTGGTTCATGGAATACGTCGTCTTGACTGGAAGAAAGTGCGCTGACTTGGTCAATCGATCAACGATAACCCAAATGGAATTGAAACCCTTCTGCGTCCTAGGAAGACCAGTCACGAAATCCATCGTAATATGCTCCCACTTCCACTGAGGAATCGGCAATGATAGCAATGTCCCAGCAGGTCTCTGGTTCTCAATCTTCACCTGCTGACAAGTTAGGCACTGAGAAATGAACATAGCAATATCTTTCTTCATACCTGGCCACCAGTAGAGTCGACGAAGATCCTGATACATCTTGGTGCTGCCTGGATGTATCGAATATGGCGCGGTATGAGCCTCTGTCAAGACGTCTCGCCGAATATCATCACCAACGGGAACACAAATACGGCCTCTGAAAGTCACCAAACCATCACTATTCACTCCAAACTCCGAGTTATCCCTCTCCTCAGCTCTAGCTCTCAACTCTAACAACTGCAAATCAGTAGCTTGCTCTCTACGAATCATGTCCGTCAATGTAGCCCGAATGACCAACGCTGATAGACGAGCAATGGTCCCCGGAACTACCAAATCAATCTCCTCTCTCTGCAAGTCCATCAACTAAGGTCTCTGAATCAAAGAACTCAAAGAAGGACTCGACTTACGGCTCAAAGCATCTGCTACAACATTCGCCTTCCCCGGGTGGTAACTAATAGTCACATCATAATCTTTAACAAGCTCTAACCACCTTCTCTGTCGCATATTGAGCTCTTTCTGGGAAAACAGACACTTCAAACTCTTGTGGTCTGTGAAGATCTCACACTTTTCGCCATACAAATAATGTCTCCAAATCTTCAAGGCGAAAACCACAGCTGCCAGCTCCAAATCATGCGTCGGATAATTCTTCTCATAGTCCTTCAACTGGCGAGAAGCATAGGCGATAACCTTACCTCGCTGCATCAGAACTGCACCAAGACCCTTCTTTGACGCATCGGTGAACACAACAAAACCTTCTGAACCACTGGGCAATGAAAGAACAGGAGATGTTGTCAACTTATCCTTCAACTCTTGAAATGAACTTTGGCAATCAATGGACCACTCGAACTTCACAGTGTTCCTCGTCAGATTGGTCAATGGCAGGGCAATCTTGGAGAAATCTGAAATAAAGCGACGATAATAACCTGCCAAACCAAGGAAACTGCGTACCTCAGAAACAGTAGTAGGAATAGGCCACTTCTGAACTGCTTCTATCTTCACTGGATCAACAGCTATGCCATCTTTCGAAACAACATGGCCTAGAAAAGAAATCCGATCCAACCAAAACTCACACTTCTTCAACTTGGCAAATAACCTCTTCTCTCTCAACAACTGGAGAACCACTCTAAGATGCTCTGCATGAAGCTCTCTGGTCTTGGAATAGATCAAGATGTCGTCGATGAAGACAATGACGAAGCTATCCAAGTAAGGCTTGAACACACGGTTCATCAAATCCATGAAGACCGAAGGGGCATTGGTTAGACCAAAAGACATCACAAGAAACTCATAGTGACCATACCTGGTCCGGAACGCTGTCTTAGGGATATCAGACTCCCTAACCTTCAACTGATAGTAGCCAGACCGAAGATCAATCTTCGAAAATACAGTGGCACCCTGAAGTTGGTCAAATAGATTGTCAATCCGTGGCAACGGATACTTGTTCTTGATCGTCACTTTGTTGAGCTCCCTATAGTCAATACACAGCCGCAAAGACCCATCTTTCTTCTTGACAAACAGAACCGGAGCTCCCCAAGGCGAAGAACTCGGACGAATGAAACCCTTGTCCAAAAGATCCTGCAACTGCGTCTTCAATTCCTTCATCTCGGTAGGGGCCATCTGGTACGGAGCCTTAGAAATAGGAACCGTACCTGGAGCTAGATCAATAACAAACTCAACATCTCTATCCGGCGGCAAACCCGGCACATCATCCTCAAACACATCAGCAAACTCCCTCACAATATCGATATCATCAATGTTCAACTTAATCATTCTATCCACATCCACAATAGAAGCCAGAAATCCATCACAACCTCTACACAGCAACTTCTCAGCCTCAAGACAAGAAATAAAAGGAAGGACCAGCGAAGTACCTGCACTGGCGAGAACTCCTCCCTTAAAGCCATCATCTGCAAAGGTCACCGTCTTAGCAACGCAATCAATAACAACACGATAGGTCGATAGCCAATCCATGCCAAGAATAACATCGAAGGCAACCATAGGGATAACAATCAAACAGCAAAAACAACTCGCTCCTCAATACGAACAGGGCACGCATAAAACAATAGACGTCGGGCACAACACATCTCCCGAAGGCAAAACAACATTGAACTGGAGGGGAATAACAGAAGGAACTATACCCAACGATCTCAAAAATAATTCAGACATAAAAGAATGAGTAGCACCCGTATCAATCAAAGTCGTAGCTACTCTGCCTGAAATCAAAATAGTGCTAGAGATCACAGAAGAATCATGATTTATACCTTCCTTGGTCATCGTAAAGATGCGACCCTGCACCTTATCCTTGCTCGCTCCCCTTGGACAATCTTTAGCAATGTGGCCTGCAGTGCCACAACGATAACAACTATGAGTGCCAAATCTGCACTCTCCTCGATGATGTCTGCTGCACTTAGGACACAACGGCTTCTCGGGATCAACTGGAATTGACGGTGGTCTAGGACTCGATTCCACCTTGCCCTTCCCTTTGAAACGATCCTTGCCTCTCTGATTCGAGCCCTGGCCTCTCTGAGCAATAGCTTGATGCCTCTCCTGCCTCTCTCGGGCGATATCCTTCTCGTCTTGCTCGGCCAACAACGCCTTCGACACGATCTCTTTGAAAGTCACAGCCTTGGACATGTTGATTTCCCTCCGAATCTCTGCTCTAAGGCCTCGAATGAAGTGAGCGCCTTTGTCTTTGTCGTTTGAAGCAATGTACGGAGCAAATAGACAACCCTCTTCGAACTTGAGAATGTACTCATCAACATTCATGCCTCCCTGTCGAAGCTCCAAGAACTCAGTCACCTTCCTAGCTCGAAGTGCGTCGGGAAAGTACTTGTGGTAGAAAAGATCGGTGAACTCTGACCACTTCAAAGCTGAATCATCGACACCAACCTTAGTGGCATTCCACCAGATACGTGCAGCCTTTACCAACATGAATACTGCACAGCTGATCCTGTCTTTATCCTCATATTGGAGATGGTCGAAGATAGCTTCAAGAGCCTTGATCCACTCTACAGCAACTAACGGATCAGTGCTACCTGCGAATTCCGGTGGATCCATCCTCTTGAAAGCAGAAAAGACGGCATCAGTGCCAACTGCCTGAGCTACTTGGCCTCTCACTTGGCCTCTACCCTGTCCTGTACCTTGCAATCGAAGCAGCTGCTGAATCTGCTCGCTATGAACTTTGGTCTGCTCTTTAAGCAACTTGCCGAACTCGTCGACAACTCTCGAGGAAGAACTATCCTCACCCTCAGACGCCTTACGCTTAGGAGGCATACTCTACAATGTGCTCACAAAAGACATATCAATAGATAACAATGGATAGATGCAAAGAAAACATACCCGGAAAGTTGAAAGTAGACGAAGTCATATGCATTGGTCCGAAGAACGGTGCTCTGATACCACTAGATGTGACACCTTGACCCGTTACAATTAAAATACAGCGGAATTTAAAATTTTCAATTGAAGGATGGAAGGATTACAATTTCATAACATAAAATCATTTACAAAATATTTACAACCAAAATAAATACATGATCATTCAAATGACATAACAAAAACACAAAATATCATTCCTATGATCATGTCCAAAATGCCATCCTTCCAACTTCGTATGCATATGACTTCGGGCCACAATCACTGTCCTGGTCCGTCGCTCTTAGCTGCATCACATGAAATAACTGAAATGAGTATAAAACTCAGCAAGTGGAACTCTTACATAGCAATGAACATAGCATACTCTGTAAAACATGGCTTTAAAACATTGAATACCATCAATCTATGAATCATGAATAATATAGTAATAACAATAACAATGAGATGGTATTTCTCTTTTCTCTGGTATGGATTGATATCAATAGTAACTCTGTCTGTGGTGCTCGTATCCCATCGATATAAATCGTCAACTCTGAGGGATATAAGCCTATGGTCGTTGATCAACTAATTGCATGCAATCTCTGACTATATATCTATCAATCCAATAAAACATTTGAAACTCTCTCTTGGCATTTAATCAATCACTTTGAAGTCTATACTCTTTGGCCACGTTTGGTAGGCTTGATTAGCGGAGGACTAATGAAATAATACTGAATTGTCAGCTGTTTGACTGGTTTTTTAAGTTAGTATTGATAACTCCCGGCCCGTGATGTCAACACTGTTTCAGCATGAAAAGATGAGAAAATAGTCCCAAATATTTGATGGTATACACAATCCTCACATGCACAGTACGGCATATTCATTTTTCCCTTCCCCAATTTACCCTTTACCCCATCAACATCAAAAACCCACCTCTTGTCGTCTCTCTTCAGTGGCTAGGGCTCGTCTTCTTCAAGGCGTCGCTACCGTTGACGTGTGCAGTCCGTTTTTCTCCTCCGCATCTGTCTTGTACGCTTGAATTTGTGGAGGTAATTGTTGTAGTTGTTCGACATGGTTTTGTTTGGTAGTAGAATGCATTCTCCCGTTTCTTATTTGCGAGAAAAAGGATTTCTGCTGAATTTTGGTCTCATTCATTTTTAATTGGGATCTTACGGAAGCTTGTGCTATGCTATGGATGTGAGTTTTGTTTTAGTTGTGAATTTCCCCAACTTTTTTTGAAGTAACCTTCTCTGGAATTTGTTAATGATAGTGGATAGAAATTAAATGTATTTCTTTTTTTCACACTCTACGTAATTGTGTCTTCAGTTTTCTTTCTTGCCATTTAATTTCGAAATAATTTGTTCTTGACAAAGAAAAAAATTGGAAATTTTAAAAACTGGTAGTTCAAATAACATTTGCATTAAATCACCTGTGTTAGTTTTCAATGTTCCATTAATTTGTTTGTTAATGACACATAAATTTCCAGTTTCCGGTCGAGTTTACTTACTACATGGATCAACGTAGAAAAATTGTAATCCTTCTACTGGTGAACCATACATTATGTCGATCTTTTTTGATGTTATGCCTCTTAATACGAGAGCATACCCAATTGGTGTCAATTAGTCGACGTGTGCGTCGAAGAGCAGCTGCTTCGTACAGCATGATCGAAAGAGTCAACGCGCAATTGAGCAATTTGCATAGGATTATCGAGGTAGGAGATATCCAATGCGTCAATAACTTAAGGATGAATCAAAGAGCGTTTGGACGGCTCTGTTATTTGTTAACAAACATAGGAGGGTTAGGAGATTCAAGATACGTACGCGTTGAAGAGAAAGTGGCCATGTTCTTGTCTATATTGGCGCATCATAAAAAGAATCGGGTAGCTGGGCATGATTACGTACGTAGTGGACAGACAGTTAGTGCTCATTTCCATGATGTTCTTAAAGCATTGCTAAAGTTACATCCACTACTCCTTGTCAAGCCGTCTCCTGTCGACGATGATTGTAGAAATGAAGCGTGGAGTTGTTTTAAGGTAATACCTCATTTGTCACTATTTCATTTTGCTCTTTTTGTTTCCTAAGTTTCTGATTAGACTACATCTATGTTTCTTAATAATTGCTGACAGGGTTGCCTCGGCGCATTGGATGGAACCCATATCGGTGTACACGTCCCTTGCCGAGATAAAGCAAGATACAGAAATCGAAAAGGTACAATTGCAGTTAATGTATTGGGTGTATGTGACCGAAATATGAATTTCATATACGCTCTCACGGGCTGGGAGGGATCCGCGGCAGATGCTCGAGTTTTAAGAGATGCGCTAAACAGGGATGATTCATTGAGAGTTCCCCGAGGTAATATCTGTAATTTTGCTGTTTCTAATTCTTCAATCATTTTGTAGCAACAGTATGAACTAATGATTTATTTACAAATATTTGCCAACGTTTTCATTAGTGCTTTTCCGACAACGCAGGTTCTTATTATCTATGTGATAATGGATACGCAAATGTTGAGGGTTTCTTGACGCCGTATCGCCGTGTTAGGTATCATCGCGATGCTTGGGGCAATCGTGCTTGCGGTCCACAAGATTACAAAGAGTTGTTCAATTGGAGACACTCTCAAGCTCGTAACGTAATAGAAAGAGCATTTGGTTTGCTGAAAAAAAGATGGGCCATCCTTCGAAGTCCTTCATTTTACCCACTGAAAGTTCAGAACCTTATAATTTTGGCTTGCATACTATTACACAATTTTATACGAACTCAGATGGATGAAGATCCAATGGACAACGTTGAGGAATATGTTCGTAGCCCGGCTAATGACACACAAAATGATTTCATTACCACTGAGGAGTCTTCAATTGGGTGGGATGCGTGGAGAGACGAGTTAGCAATGTCGATGTGGAACTCGAACAATTAACTTGCTTGTATTTGATTTAAATTTTTACGTAATGTACTTTCAATTTCTTTGTATTTGTTTTGTTATGGTTAAGTTACCAATGTGCTGACATTATTCACTCTTGTTCTACACCTACTGTATTTATACCCAAAAATCATTACAGCTTTGGCACTATCGTTTGTCTTATATTTCAGTGTTTATTTTGAGAAGCATTATGACACATTGAAATATGTTGTGTTTTGTACAGAGGAAGAGAAACAACTCTAGCAACTGTATATGGATAGTGGAGCATCGTCGGCGAGCTTTGTCGTAAGGAGCAAAAAACAAGACAAGACACGACGTAGTTGGAATGCCCGAGAAGAAGAGGTACTAATCCAAGCACTGAAAGATGTCATCACAAAGGGCTGGAAAAGTGAGAATGGATTTAAGGCTGGGTATTTAAATTTGTTGGAGAATGCAATGCAGGAATCTATCCCAGGGAATAGCTTACGTGGAAATCCACATATCAATTCGAAGATCCACGTGTGGAAGAAAACATATAGCACTCTAGTTACATTGTTGAGCAAAAGTGGTGTGGGGTGGAACGATTGTAATAACACAATCGATGTCACGGATGAGACATGGGAGACAATCGTCAAGGTATTGTTTTCGAAGTTTATTTTATATATTCGTTACTTAGTTGAATTTCAAATTCTAACTTTTTGATTTGTCGTAGACCGACCCAACGTTACGTTCAATGAGACACAAGCAGTGGACACATTAACATGACTGGTGTGAGATATTTGGAAATGATCGTGCTACAGGTGAACGCGCAACCAATTTCGAGAATGCACTGCATGAGGTCCTAAACATAGATAATGAACTATGTACTGATGCGTGGACACCCGTGACACCTGCTTTTGACACCTTTGTTGCTCCTGAAGACTCTAAATCTGAGAACAATACGCCGTCCTCGATGCCGAAGGAATGCGAAACTTCGAAGAATAAGAAAAGAAAGAAAGCCACTGACAACGAGCATTCAATTGTTGAATCCATCAAAAACCTCCCCGATATAACACAAAACACAATGACCGATTTGATCAACAAGGTTGCTTCAGAGGATAAGCTTTCAGATGCACAAGATCAGGTGTTGAGTGCGTTGGACGAGATGACTCATTTGTCGGAGGACGAGCAAGTGCTTGCTGCTAAATTGTTGTTTAACAACCACAACGACTTGGCCATTTTTCAACGATTAGGTCATCGCGGGAAGATTTGTTTGGTGAATAGGCTTTTGGGCGGACAGTAATGGGTCAAGAACCTGCGCATTTTATGAAGATGAACTGGTAAGAAACGTACATGTATCACCTCTATGATTCTAATCTTTTTGATGGGCTTCGATCCAGTACCTGTTATGGTGATGTGTTTTGATCATTTGCAGTACGTTTCATGTATGAGCACATTTGCCTTTGGTACTATGTAGTTAATGTAATGTTCGATTCACTCCCAGTAATGCATTTGTGGTAACATTTCAACTTCAGTGTGCTACTTATTCATACTGTGGTAATTTTTTATTGTGCTCAACATTAATGCATTCGTATAGAAAACATAGATTGAAATGAAATGCACAATTTGCACGTACAACACGCCTTCATCATTACAATTCAACGTTCATATACAAAAGGTTGCTACAAATTCTGATCTTCCCCAACGTCGGAAACATTACTGACAACGTCACTAATATACATACATGGAGTCAAAAGGGATAGTACTATACCATGCATTCAAAAGGTTGGGGCATGACCGAAACCTATTCTACTGTTACACATGCTACCCAGTGTCGTCAGTGGTGAGGTCAATGACGAGGATGTTCGATTTTCCATGGGCAGCCAATTTCGTCTTGTATTCTTCACCTTGGGTAGCACGATGAACTTTCATCTTCGTTGTTTCGTCAAGTTCTTTGAAGTCGGCTTGTATCTCCCTTGTTGGGTGAGTTAACTTCATTTTCTTCTTCATGTTGGGCTCATCAGATGAAGGGTGAAGCATATCAACACCCTGGCATATCACTTCACACTTCGCACGTTTCTGAACCTTGTCGGTTTCATCGTCGGAACAGAGATCGATCACCGGTACAACGTAGGGGCTATTGACTGTATCTTCAGAGCCAATGTTAAAAGTAACAGACATGTTTACGAAGAAGTTAGAATTATACATGGAATTGGAGGTCTGTGCATGCGTACATGAGAAAGAAATTGGCTTTAAATAAACAAATTTAATGGAGAGCAACTTACCCAACTGCTTGTATTAATGACAAGTCTTTCAACCTGTTCACTCGATTAGGCATATTCAGACGTGTAGTCCAAATAAGATATGCAGATCTATTTTAAACAAAGGGTCCCAGTGTGGAAGGTAATAGCCATTAATAACACATTCAAATATTTACATTACAATTAATGTTTGGAAACCAACCAATTAACACCTACTCGCGTACATTGGAATGAATACATACACTTTCACCATTAATCTGCAAAGAAGTCATCAGTTAATCTAAAATGAAGTAGTACAAAATCTGATAGCTATCTTACGTGGATGAGACAATGAAGAAAATCAACAAATTGAGACAACACATACTTACGTGGAAGTACTAAGATAGAAGTAAACATTGCAATCACAAGTCATCTACTGCTCGTCCCTCAAATCCATTTTCTCTAACAACATTGCTATCTCTTCGGAATTCTTCTCCATTTTCTTCGCTAGATTGAGATTTTCACGTGTTAAGTCTGCTATAGCTTGCATTAAATCTCCTTGTTTCTAACAAGGTTTACGTTCATTTTCACCAGT
Source organism: Primulina eburnea (assembly GCF_022965805.1). Taxonomy (NCBI): domain Eukaryota; kingdom Viridiplantae; phylum Streptophyta; class Magnoliopsida; order Lamiales; family Gesneriaceae; genus Primulina; species Primulina eburnea. The sequence goes on from NC_133117.1 coordinate 13,762,327, forward strand.
AACATTTGGATTCGAGGTGGAAAATTTAGTCTTCGAGCACGATGTGTGAAGAGACTGTTTTTTTAAATAACTTTGGAACGCATCTTCAGCCTCTTTCCTAGTCTCGTACCCTTTGAAACAAGCCCCTGGAAATCTATAAACTTCGGAGTTGGCTTCAGACCACTTGTCATATACACCAGCTTGTCTTCCAACAAAAACAACGTAGGCTTTAGGCTGCATTCAAAGGTGTTTCAACACAAACCCGGGAAGGGTTAATTGTATGCATAACTACAAATAAATCATTTGAACCAGTCAACATAATTTAAGAATATAAAACCAAAAAATGTCAGTTAAAACATTTCTTAAATAAGATACTTAAAAAAATTTTGGATTCTGCGAATTAGATACGAAAATCTTGGTTCGTCTTTCACCATTATCTTCACATAATAAGCAAAACAAAAAATCGAACAATAAAGACTGAGAAGACATCACCATGGTAACCTTCGCAGACGTTTGTCTCAAAATCGGTCAATACTTTCACAACACTTCGAATCACCGTTGAAATCTCCTAAGAAATACGATGCACAACAACGATTCACTTGTACAACAAAAATATAATGAAATCGTAGGACAACTGTAATTGTTGGGAGAAAAATGAAATTGAAGTTTGTTTAAAATATTGTACCACTTCGAGTGCAAGAAATTCGATTTCTCAGTAGTCTCCGCTGTACAGAATTGTGCGAGGCCACGGTGATGAAATTGGAAATGGGAGAGAGAGTATTCCACCGACAGGGGATGAAAGGATTAGAAATTGGATTGTTGAAGAAAAAGGCGTGGGCCGTCTATGGGCTTCAGATTTGATCTTCCAAACCTGTTATATCACAGATATCTCATTTATATGTCCAAAGGGCATTTTTGTCATTCCAAGAAAAAATTCAAATTTAATACATCAATTTAAAATCGTACCAAACACCATATTATTTATCCTACCTTACTATTAATCCATATATCTCATTTTGTAATCACTCTGATTACTAATCATTTGCTTATCTCATCACTCGTACCAAACGTAGCCTTTGTATTCCCTTTTTAAATACAATTGAGACATACAATGTCTCCAATATATATATAATTGAATCAATACATAGTTATGAAGGCAATGAAGGGAATAACACATTAAAATCTTTGAAACACAATACATATACTATCATGTGAGCACAAGGGATGAAATTCCACTTACAAACCACAATAACATCTTGAATCTTCCTTTGGTACACCACCTACAACAATAATCCATAAATAACACCAACATCAACTCAATATCCAAGAATCCAAGTCAAATAATCCATTAAACCAACATAAACAACAAACCCAAATCATCTCTCACCTCAAACCAAGAAATAATACAACCAAAAGCTTACCTTAGCTTCCTAGCACCAAGGAGAACTTCAATCTCAACTCAAAAATCCAACTAGATCCAAGAATCAAAGGTAGGAAGTGAAAGAAAATGAAGAAAACCCTTGTTTCTAGAGAGAAAATCGAGATGGAGAGGAAAGGGATGGGAAAAAGTGAAGTCAACTCATCCAAAAAGTGCATAAAATCTCGACCATACCTCTACTGTTCATCACCGCGGGTGCGCTGCCAACAAGCACCGCGGGTGCGCTAAGCTCTCGGCAATCCAAACAGTACCCTGAAAAATACGACCGCGGGTGCGGTCCTGCAAACACCGCGGGTGCGGTACTAACATCACCGCGGGTGCGGTGTACTCACGGCCAAAACACCAAAATCCAACAATTAAGTCCGCGGGTGCGGTCCTTACCATGAGCGCGGGTGCGGTCTGGTCACGGCCAAGAACAATACTAATGCAACTAAAATCGATCCGAAACACTGATACAAAACAACCAACACCATCTAACAACATCAACCATGCCACAAAACAATAATACCAACTATACTATAACCCATAATCACAGCTCTTAACATCACAACTAAACTTAAACTTAATCAATAAATCTATAACATATGAAAACTTAAACCGAACCGTACACCGGGCTCGGCTATTACAAAGAGTCTCAACTCTATAACCTCACAGGTTAATAAATGTTTCAATTTATGGAAACGATTTCTCTCATGGAGTTGGTATACAGATAAATGCTCAGAAAAATGGTTTACAGAATACAGACAGACAGACGAGCCAAACTAATCAAAAGATAGAAAATCCATTGATTCAAAATCTAGTTGTTCTTATTATATATTTTTTTCCTGATATATTTTTTTCTTTTTTTTTTTCATAACATCATGGAATCAGACTAAGTTTATGCTTCTTGACCACATATTTATTTAATTTGTACGATAAATTTCTTTCTTTCTTTCTTTTTTTTTATTTTTTTATGAGAGATATATGGGTCGTAGCATATAACTTAAAAATTACATAGATCTTCAATATCTTTCTTTTTGTATTTTTCTCCTCTCTTTTTTTCAGGAAATATCATTTTTTTTTCAAAATTATAAGAACTCAAGATCTAAACAATAGATAGTCTCTCTCATGATCAATAAAGGCTCGAAAGCTGTTTTCTCAGTCCTCTCCACTTACTCACAAAATATGTGTGAGTTTAAAATTTTAGGCACTCTTTTAAGGTATATCTTGGGCCATATACTTTAATACCCGATTTTATCACAATGGTTAATCACTCAAAAAGATTTCATAAATCATATTTTTATATTGATCAGAATATTAAAATTGACTTATTTTTTTCAAATAAAAATTAAACATCCTTAGATAGATTAATACATTTTCTAATTTAAACCTTTCAAATATGTAATGTATGATATTTTTCCAAAAATTACAAAGATACAAACAATAAACATGATTTTATTATAAAATAATATATATATTTTTATATTTTTTTAATTTTTTTTATAAGTTTGTTCTCCCCCCAATCAGAATATGTCATTGTTCCTAATGTCAAAATAACTATTAATAAAGAGTACATAATGAAAGAGATATCACCTGGAATTTTATTGAAGATAACAAATTGAAACAAACGCAAACCAATCCACGACTTTTGAATCAATGATCCAACTTTCTTTTCTTACCGCTTGATTGCGACCAATTGATCTTTGTTATCATCGGATCATGCTTATGAATAAAAGCTTCCAAATTATCAATTAATTTGTCGGCAGTCGAAGCACAGATGAGCATCCGTCGTGAATTGTCTGAAATGAAATTTCGTTCCACAGCTTTATCAAGAAATGTCAACAAACTGTCATAATAATTATTGATATTCATCAAGCCCACAGGTTTATTATGGATATTAAGTTGTGCTCAATAAATAGTGTGAAAAATTTCTTCTAATGTACCAAAACCACCTGGTAGTGCGATAAAAGCATCAGAATTTTCAATCATTTGAGTGATTCTTTCATACATAGAAGAAACTTTTAATTCCTCCCCAATCGTAACACCTGTAATATTTCCTTCAGCTAAAGCTGTAGGAATAATACCCAAAACCTGACTACCTCCAAGATGAGCAGATGTTGAAACAGATCCCATTAACCCAATATTACCTCCCCCATATACCAAGTGAATTTTTCTCTCAGCCAATATCTTTCCAAGATTATTCGTTACTTCTACAAACACTTCATTTTTTCCAGGACTCGACCCACAAAATACACAAATATTTTTCAATGTTTGTGTAGAGGATCCATCCATGTTTTTACTTTCTTTTTTGGTCTGCGAAAATAGAGAGAAAGATGAGAGATTTTATAGGGGTAATATGTTATCATAACAAAACTATGGGTCACAGCTGTAAACAGAATAAATAGTAAAAAAAAATTGACACACATGCATAGAAACAGTAGTGTGATTGTGGCTCACAATTTTCCTCTGGTTTTGCGTCCAGAAACGGCTTCAACGCCTTCTATGAGTCGAGGATGTGCTTCCCATACAATTTTCTTATAAATTGGCAAATAGGGTCTTTTTTAGTCAGATTCCCAAGACTATGACGCTCATCTTGGAACTGTTTCCATAAACGGAGAAGTTCAATATGCACATGTCCACTAGAATGCGTCTCAAGAGTCAATAAGATGTTATCTAAAGACTCTTTACTCAGCCCATTCTTAATGAAACCAATTTTATCTTCTCTGTTATTGGATACACATCCCAAAGATCTGCATCGTTTGTCAGAAGTCCATCTCGCACACTTATGACAAACCCCTAAACTTTTGGCCCTTCGTTTTTTCGCATAAGTGTTTTTTCCTAATCCAGGCAAATACCGAATGAGCAAAGATTGAGGAATTTCTCCTCCTAATCGGACCTTAGCTTCTATTATAAGACGAATATCTTCTGGAATTCCTTTTCGCATTAGCAATCTCAATCCTTCACACCTTCCTGCATACATTTTTCTTAGAACATTTTCAGAAACAGAGGGAAAATATTTACAAATTTTTGAGAGAATTTCATCCATTTTGAAAAGAAAAGAAATGATTTTTTTTTTTAATTTTTTGTATCAGCAATTGTGGGAAACTGATTTAAGCGACTATGAGAGTCACAGAGTACCGTTATCCGCCATTTAACCGGGAAATAAAAAGATTAAAAAAACCTAAAATAAAAAATAACAAAATTAAATGCAACATAAAAATTTAAGGATCAGAAAGAGAAATAAACTCTTCTTGAAAGATTTCATTTTCCAAAAATGGTTTAAGCCTTTGTCCATTCACTTTAAAAACATCATCATTTTTAGGATTTTCAATATCCACAGCTCCATAAGGATATACTTGCTTTACAACATATGGGCATGTCCATCTTGATCGTAATTTTCCTGGAATATGTGAAGTCGAGAATTATAAAGCAAAACTTTTTTACAAATCTCAAAAGATTTTCTAAGAATTGTTTTATCATGAAATGACTTGATTTTTGCTTTATAAATCCTTTAATTCTCATACGCGTCATTTCTGAGTTCATCAAGTTCATTAAGTTGCAATTTACGCAATTTGTTGGCATCATCCATGCTTGAATTTAAAGTTTTGATCGCCCAATAAGCTTTATGTTCCAATTCCACAGGCAAATGACAATGTTTTCCATAAACCAACCTATAGGGAGACATATTCAATGATGTTTTAAAAGCTGTTCGATATGTCCAAAGTGCATCACTAAGTCACAGAGACCAATCTTTTCTATTTGAGTTAACAATTTTTTCCAAAATTTGCTTTATCTCCCTATTAGCTAATTCAACTTGTCCATTTGTTTGAGGATGATAAGGAGTAGTTACTTTATGAGTAATACCATATTTTTTTCATTAATGAAGCAAATGATTTATTAACAAAGTGAGTTCCCCCATCACTTATCATGGCTCGAGGAATTCCAAATCTACTAAAAATATTTTATTTTTAAAATTTGATGACGATTTTATGATCATTTGTTCGACATGGAATTGCCTCTATCCATTTAGAAACATAATCAACTGCAACTAAAATATACAAGTATCCAAACGACGGTGGAAAAGGTCCCATAAAATCAATTCCCCAAAAGTCAAAGATTTCAATTTCAATGATAGGATTCAAAGGCATCATGTTTCTTTTTGAAATTGCACCCAATTTTCGAAAATTTTCACAGATCTTGCAGATTTCGTGGGTGTATTTAAACAAAGTGGGCCAATAAAATCCACACTGCAAGATTTTTGCAGCCGTTTTCTTTGAAGAAAAATGTCCTCCGCATGCTTCTGAATGCAAAAATTTAATGACACTACTTACCTCATTGTCGGGTATGCAACGTCGAAAAATTTGATCTGGACAATACTTGAACAGATACGGATCATCCCAATAAAAGTTTTTTACCTCATTCAAAAATTTTCTTTTATCTTGGGAACTCCATTGCGGTGGCATTTTTCCTGTCACAAGAAAATTTACTATGTTAGCAAACCAATGTGTAGTAGTAACTGAAAATAGATGTTCATCAGGAAAATTATCGTTAATTGGTGTCATTTCACAAGATGATCCTGTTACTAGTCTCGATAAATGATCGGCTACGACATTCTCGGTTCCTTTTTTATCTTTGATCACAATGTCAAATTCTTGGAGCAACAAAATCCATCGTATCAGTCGTGGCTTTGCATCCTGTTTGGTCAACAAATATCTAATAGCAGAATGATCAGTAAAAACAATAGTCGTTGATCCAATCAAATAAGAACGAAATTTATCTAATGCAAATATTACAGCAAGTAGTTCTTTTTCAGTTGTAGTGTAATTCATTTGAGCATTGTTTAAAGTTCTACTTGCATAATATATCACCAAAGGCTTACCGTTTCTTCTTTGACCCAGTACTGCACCGACTGCATAATCACTCGCATCGCACATGATTTCAAATGGTATAGACCAGTCAGGAGGTTGCATGATAGGAGCTGATGTTAAATGTCGAATGATTTTATCAAAAGCATTTTGACATTCTTGAGTCCACTCAAATGCAGTGTCTTTTGTTAAGAGGTTACAAATGGGTTTAGAGATTAAACTAAAGTCCTTTATAAACCTCCTATAAAATCAAGCATGTCCCAAAAATGAGCGAATTTCTTTAATGGTTTTTGGAGGGGGTAAATTGGCAATGACATCAACTTTTGCTTTATCAACTTCAATTCCATGAGATGACACGACATGTCCCAAAACAATTCCAGAAGTAATCATGTAATGACATTTTTCCCAATTTAAAATAAGACATTTTTCCTCGCATCTTTTTAAAATTTTTTCCAAATTTTCAAGACAATTATCAAATGTATTCCCAAAGACAGTTAAATCATCCATGAAAATTTCCAAACAATTTTCAACCATGTCGCAAAAAATGCTTAGCATACATCTTTGAAATGTTTTTGGGGCATTGCATAATCCAAATGGCATCCTTCTAAATGCAAATGTTCCAAAAGGACATGTGAATGTAGTTTTTTCTTGATCTTCGAGTGCAATGAGAAATTTGATAATAACCTGAATATCCATAAAGAAAACAGTAGTATGGATGACCTGCTACTCTTTCTAAAATTTGATCCAAAAATGGTAATGGAAAATGATCTTTTCTAGTGGCGTCATTTAATTTTCTATAATCAATACACATCCGCCAACTAGATGAGACTCGACTTGTTAACAATTCACCTTTTTCATTTTTTATCACTGTGATGCCAGATTTTTTTGAAACTACTTGTGTTGGGCTTACCCACTTACTATCAGAAATAGGGTAGATAATCCCAACATCAAGTAGTTTGAGAACTTCAGTTTTCACAACATCTTTCATGTGTGGATTTAATCTCCTTTGTGGTTGTTGAGATGTTTTTGCATTTTCTTCTAAGTGAATTTTGTGAGTGCAAATTAGTGCATTAATGCCCTTGAGATCTTTTAATGTCCAACCAATTGCATTTTTATGTCTTTTAAGCATATCAACTAATTTACCTTCTTGATTACTTGATAGTTTGGAAGAAATTACCACCGGATATGTTTCATCTTCTCCAAAAAATGCATACTTCAATTCTTCTGGCAAGGGTTTTAACTCCAATATGGGTGGTTCGTCTTTGTTCTCATATTTTGCCTCAAATTCTTTTTCTGATCCTAGTAACGGGTGATACATAATAAAATCATCAAGATCAATTTCAATATTTTCTTTAACAGTATCGATTGAACAAATATCTAATTGGTCACGAGTACTCCCTTCTTGAATGTTTTCTTCCACAAGAGTTTCAATAAGATTTTTATCTTCACTTTCATCTCCTTTGTCATGTGGTTGCTTACAAAGATTAAACACATTAAGCTCCAAGGTCATGTTACCAAATGACAACTTCATTATTCCATTCCTGCAATTTATAAGAGCATTAGAAGTTGCTAAAAATGGACGACCTAAAATTACAGGAATTGCATTACAAGCTTCAATAGGTTGTGTATTTAAAACTATGAAATCGACAGGATATAAAAAGTTATCAACTTGGACCAACACGTCTTCTACCATACCTCTTGGCACTTTAACAGATCTATCAACAAGTAAAAGTGTTACCGAAGTAGGTTTTAACTCGCCTAGATTGAGTTCTTGATAAACTGAATATGAAAGTAAATTCACACTAGCTCCAAGGTCAAGCAATGCTTTTTAATTTTTCGTTCTCCAATAATACAAGAAATAGTAGGACAACCTGGGTCTTTGTATTTCAAGAAATAGTAGGATAAAAAGTTTCTCCTTGTTTTTGAGTGAAAGAGATGATTTGCCTTTTGAAAGAATTTGTTCTATGCGATGGAATAAACTTTTTCAAAAATTGTTATTGCAATTCATCCCAAGTTCGAATGGATCCCGATCTAATATTTTGTAGCCAAGTTTTAGCTTTATCTTTTAAAGGAAAAGGAAAAAGCTTAAGTCGAATGGTGTTCATGCTACAATTTAGATCATTATATGTGTTGCACACTTCTTCAAATTCTCGTAAATGCATGTATGGATTTTCAAAATCTAAGCCATGAAAGTTGGGTAAAAGTTGGATAATACCAGGCTTAAAATTGAAATGAGATGCATCAGGGGGGAAAACTAGACATGAACGTGCACTAGTACGTGTAGGATTCATATGATCTCTAAGTGTTCTTCGTCTATCATGATCATGTTGAGATTGAATTTCATCTTCATTTTCTTGGATGGGTTCTTCCGCCATGTTTTGTAAAAATAAAGGGTTATTTCGAATGAGTCGACCACTAAGTGTATTTGACCAAATGCTCATGCAAATGCAAATGCAAATGCAAAAGAATAAAAACACACAAAAGCAATAAAAATTCAAATAAAGAAAAATAAACTATAAAGGAAATTAAATAGACTTGAAATTAAATTATACTTCCCCGGCAACGGCACCAAAAACTTGTTGCGACTCTGATTGTTGCACTCCCAAGAGCAGGTTGTCCACAAGTAGTATAATTCGGTGACTCCGATATCGTATCCATAGGGAAGCTAAGGTAATTACAAGTCCACTACAATGTCTTTTTGTTTTGTTTTGTTTTTGTTTCTTTTTAATTTTAATTGTTTGAATCTTTAATGGGTAAATTTTAATTGTTTCAAATTTTAATTTAAGTAGTTGAGATTAAAGGATCCACTCTTGGTATTTTAATAAAGTTAACATTAACGAACAATATTGAAATCCACTTAATAAAATGGTTCCAATATATTAAATAATCATATTTATATTATATTATATATTATTATCTTATAAGTATATAATATATATCAAAACTTATAAATGTGGTCAAGTATTTATTGTGCTATATATATTTGTAAACACTAAATCAAGGTTCCCACTTTAAATGGTTGGTAAAACCAAACTAACATTTAAATGGTACCAAGAAATTAATATTATAATATATTCATATATAATAAATCAAGGCATCCACTTTAAATGATTGTTAAAACCAATCTAACATTTAAATGGTTCCAAGAATTTAGTGTAACATATAGCAACAATAAATCAAAACTCCCACTTATAAGTAGGGTATAAAAATACTTAAAGAAATAAATATAACATAAACAATAAATAATGATTAAATAATATAAAACATAGATTCTTACCTTTTAGTAACCTTATTATCATGCCAAGAGTTTCACCTTTTCATCTCAACTTTTGGAAGTTAGCTATTCATTATTCAAAGTGTAAAACTTTGAATATGAAATTATCATGCTAATTATATTTAAATGAAGAAATAAATGAAAAATATTGAGAGAAATATTATGAACTCAAAAGTTTGTTCATAGAATGAGGGATATCTCAATACATTACAATGCACCCATATTTATAGCCAAATTTGGGGAGACAACCACAAATAAAATATTATTTTTTACACAAAAGTCTTCATTGGTGTTCCAAGATATTATATTATATTACACATCACTTTTGAAAATCTTCTTCTCCGAATTTGCTTCTTCACATAAAAAGAAACATGTGGATAATTGAGTTGTCAAGTTGTGGTATTTTTTTCAAACCATTTGACCAAGTAATTTGACAGATATGGTCAAAATACTAGAGCATGGTAAAACTGCAACTCCTTTGGTAACTTTATTTGTTGCTTAATTTGATCCCATTTGTGAGAAGATTTTTATCTCATGCTTGCTATCAATATTGTAGATATTAACATCAACTTTCTACAGGACCAAGAATCATCTTAATCCCATTTGAAACTCCAAGTTTATTCTTGTTTTATCGAACCTGTAAAAAATAGTAAAAACTTGTAATTACACAACAACTTATATTTTATACAATTTATTATAAAACATATAATATTTAAACATTTAATAAAACAAAAACTATATATTTATATTATAAAACATTTAATTAATGTACAATTTTAATGTTTGTCAGAAATCGAACCATATCTTAAACTGATAGACGGTTTTTAGGAAAATGAGAGACTTTTTGAGAGCTCATGTAATATTTTCGAAAATGTACCTATCGAAATATTTCAAGTGCATGATATTGGGCCTAACTAGCTTGTTTTATTAGATTCCTAGATTTCTACAACATTAGTATTTTCCAACCTAAGCACAAAACCCCACTTTTTTTTTCACTAAAACTTACCCCAAACCCTAGCACACACACCCTAACCCTTCCAGAAGCCACTCGTGAGTTTCCAGTAGCTCTTTGATAGGTTTTCTCAAGGACTTTCATAAGAAACTTCGTCCCGTCCCTCCGATGTCCGTCTCTTGCATCATTTACGTTGTTCTTCGAGCGTTTAATCGCAAAGGCACGCCCAATACCTTCATTTTCTCATTTTTCACATCATAAACATGTTGATTAATTATGCATGATATATTGTAAACCTAATATTTTATGTGAGTTTGGAATTCCTGCAAATAAAGAAAAATGATTTCCATGTTTGATGCTCACGTTTTTATGCCTCATTTTGTAAGGGGCTGTATGGATCGATGGGTAGGAGGCTCAAAAATGCCGAGATGAAGGTGCTTAGGTGTGTGAAATAGATGTGGAACGAGCCCTGGTTAGTGGCCGATCAGGTTTCCATGGCAAGACAATCTACAAGCTTCCCTTTGAGCACTCCTTGCTCAAATATTAAGCCCACCACTTGCATGCTACAACCCCTCTTATTTTGAACTAGAAAAATAAGAGGATTTTCTTTTAGAAGTGTGTATTTCCTCAACAAGCGAAGAAGCAAAATGGAGAGTATTTTTTCTTGAAAATTTCGGCCAAGGTGTGTATAATCAAGGGGAGGATGAGTTGTCTTGGTTGTGTAAAAAGCTAAAAGCACTTTTAGCATGCCAAGCCTTGATTATTGAAAAATTAGTCTCCCAACTCTTTACCTCCCATGTATTTCTATTTGGGTTTATAACAATTATAAAGCCCATGGAATTTTATTTAAATATGTCAAACACATTTGAGACCATTTATCCTTTACTTGATTTTACTCAAGCCCACTAGTTTAATAATTATTTCTAATTGGGCTCTACAAGGTTCAATATCATTTAATTAATTCAACACTTGAATTCATATAATTATTTGGACTCTACTAGGCCCAAAATTATTTAATTAATTCAACAGTTGAATTAATTTAATTTAGTCCATAATAATGTTTATGAAAATCACGATTTTCAAATACATTATTTGTTTGGCCAACTTTTAATTTAGCAACACTTCCTAAAATTAAAAGTTACATTCTCCTTATAGAAGTCTTACTTCTTTTTTTCCTTACGATTATAAACTCCTTTATAAGCCGTTCAACACATTGAACCATTTTACTTCTCAACGGGATCTAGAAAGCTAGTACTTGTATGGCCCTCAATGGTTCATTGATAGAACTAGCCATGGGTTCACATCTCTATGTGATTCGGACTAAACATGTCCTTATACGATCATACCCCAATTTCTCCATTATTAATTATCCACTCCTTGATAACAAGAACGTCAGAACTCAAGTTGATAGTACCCAACCAATCATATTAAACTCCTAGCAGAATCGCTTACATGATTCCCTAGGTATCAAATGATAGTGCCTGCAAGAACCATTCAATTATAGTTAGCGTACAGTACGGTCCCTTCAACTCATATATCTCGACCGATTCGACAACCATTGGTATATCGAGAGTTGTCAATGAATTGATACTATGTGTCATGTTGTAGTTGCATCGATGGTGTAATCTATGAAACCCCTTTCATAATTACCACCATATTCTGATCAGATATTTCAAAATACATACACATGAGATCACGTAGGATATCCATACCCGAAGGTAAGTGGTGAATCCCCGACTACAATGCATCGACTCCTATATGTTTTGACAAAACACCCAACCTTGCCACCTGATGACACCATGAGAGTCGGTAAACAAGTCAAAGTGCAATGCTAGCATATAGAGTGTCAATGTTGTCCCGGGTCACAAGGACTAATGGTGTACAAATATAAACTAAGACGTTTCCACTCGATAAGTGAGAACCACTTGGAAAGTACTTTATGGAGGGTTGTTCAGTGCACTCTACAAGGAGCACCTATCTGCATGTTCGGACATCACAATGTCCCCTACCAATGAAACATGGTACTCACATCGCAGATACTAGTCTCGAACTCGAGCGGCCTATATCCTTCTTAGCGGCAGCTGAATCGACTAGGAACTGTTTAGAATATACACTATTCCAAATATGTGTTTCATGATACTCATCATATGAGCATCTCATATTCTTTAGACTGTTTGTATATTCAAGAATTTTATCTATGCAACATGCATGGGTATACAGATAAAGAAATGCCAAAATAATAATTTTAAATATTATTAAAATAAAGATTGTTTATACATAGACTTTCATTGTGAACACTCTACCAACACTTGGCTTGACGTGCACCTACTCTAACACTAAGGATATATACGAAAAAATTTACGTCAAGGGGTAAAACGGTAAGTTTACAGCCGGAAATTAGTAAACGTCATGGAAGTGTCTTGAATGCTGTTTTATATGCTAATATTATTATTTTCAATGATTATAGATGTTTATGGAATTTTATATGTTAAAATAATTATTTTAAATATTTATAGAATTTTATATGTTTAAGGATTTTTATGTCAAAACATTTATTTTAAATGTTTATGATTTAATATGTTAATGTTGATTTTAAAATGTTTATGGTTTTTTATTATTTTTTATGTTAAACCGTTTATAAATGTTTACGGATTTTTAATATGTGAAAAATGTATTTTTAAAATGTTTATGGATTTTATGATTTAATATGAACGTTTAAAAGATATGTTGCATGCTTGGTTTAAAAGAAAAACGTATATGCATGTTCAAATTTCATAAAGTGATGAAAATATGAAACGTTGAAGAAAGTGAAGTAATTGTGACTAATACGATGATATGTTGGAGATATCGTGAGGGTTATGGTCTCAGTAGGAGCCCGACGATCGTATGTCCATTAATATAAATACAATGATAAGAAGGGGGATGTCGTGAGGGGAGAAGGCCCAGAGGGAGCCCATTTACGGGAGAAGGCCCCAGAGGGAGCCCATTCATGGTAGAAGGACACATAGGTATCCCGTCTATGGGAGAAGGCCCCCGAGGGATCCCCGACAATCGTATTTCTATATTATGAGGATAGGTCAAGGCCAAGTTGACCGGTGAGAGTGTTGCTGGTGTTCCTGCCGCCCTGGTTGGGGGCTTGGCCAGGGTCAGGTTCGAAGGCTAGGTAGGGTCCTAGGGTGGCTAGTGTTCGAGTTCTAGGCTGGAGGAAGGAGCCCACCTATTGTGGGACTCCTCCCACATCCACTCATGGCTACGGCACGGGGGCTGCGAATTGATAGGGGCTGGGCTTCGTGGTCTGGCTAGTACCCGAGGATGGTCCAGAGAGGGGTAGGAAGGGTCAGGGCTCAGTCGTGGCTCGATCAAGAGTCCCACGCGAAGGAATTCCTTGCGCCAAGGATGACAGCGCGCGGCTGCTGTGCTCGGACAGGAGGCTTGTCGCACTGTTCAAGGGCCTGGGCTGGGTCACACAGTGGCTCAGGGCGGCCAGTGAGGGTTAGGAAGGGCTGGGCTCGGTGGTGGCTGGGGTAGAAGCCTCCATGCTTAGATGGCAGCAACAACGGGAGAGGAGATGGTATAGGCGCTGTTCTCTTCAGGTGGTTTGTCCGCTGGTTCAATTGGTTGGGCTGGTCTAGGCTGGGTCTAGGCGTGGTCTAGGGATGGCTAGGGTCAGGTTCGATCGATGGTTAACCAGGTGAAAGGGTCCTCGTTGGGTTAGGAGTCCTAGAAGTGCAAGAAGTCTCACCCACACACACGCACAGATTTGGGTCGGTTACCAGTAGGTTTTTGGGCGGGCCAGGGCTGGTTATTTGGGCTGGGCTTGGTCAGTATGGTTCCTAGGTGGGTTGGCTTGGGTTTGGCTTGAGGTGGGTCGGGCGTAGCTCGAGTAAATCGGGAGAAGGCCTAGAGGGAACCCATTTATGGTAAAAGGCCCTAGAGGGAGCCCGTCAATAGGAGAAGGCCCCGAGAGAGCCCCGACGATCGTATTTCCATATGAGGATATGATAGGCCAAGGCCCAATTGACTGGTGAGAGTGTTGCTGGTGTCTCCGCTGCCCAGTACTGTGGTTACATGTAGATGGATCCATCGCCCAACAAGTATATGTAGATGAACACGAAAGTCACTATTAATGATCTGAATTCAACGAAAGGAAAAAGAAATATGTATATTGTGAGGATAATATGAATATGAATATGTTGAGGATGATATGAATATGTTTATGAAAAAGGATCATGAAAATGTTTTTAAAGTTTATGCATCATGAAAATGTTTACGAAACTGTTCATGTTTGAAGTATATGCATCTTCATGAAAATAATATTTTAAGTACAAGTATTTTCACTGTTATATGTGATTTGTATACGTATTATGTTGTTATAAATATTATGGTGTGTTTAGTCTTTAGACTCACTAGGTGTGATTGATGCACTCACTAGGTACGATTGATGCAGGTGATATTGATAATAATGTTTATAAAGGTCTTGATGGTTGAATTTGCTGGATTGATGGTGCACATAACCCGGGGACCAACGTTAGTTTTTTGCACTAGTTATGTATTATGATTTTAAGATAATGTTAAAGAATATTTTATGAATTTATTTTTGTTTATGAGAGGTTTTTGAGAGGTTATAGTATGAGCTATACTTTTCAAATAATGTTTTTAGGTTGGTAAAACGTTTGTCTATTTTACGATTTAAAATATCTTCCTTTGATTTTTAAATGTTAGTTGATTGTTTATTTTTAAAATGGTAAAAGGTATTTTCAAAGTATTTATATATATGTAAGAGGGAAAAAAAATATTCTATTACTTTTTAAGAAAACGAGTAGCAGACGTTTCACTGCGAAATAATGAACGATCTCAGCAAAATAAAATTAAAAGATATTCCGTTGAACAATATCCAAGCACATATATAAAAAAACAACAAACAAAAGAAATTTAGATGATCCAAATTCCGCACAAATATGGCACGCAAGACCAGGTCATATTTCCTAAAGAATGATACACAAACTAGTGGCAGAAGTCATGTTTGACTTGTCAGACATAAATTCTCAACCTACTTTTTAATATTGTTTAAACGGAAAATTACCAAAATGACCAACACTCTTTTTAATAGAATATGGGGATGTCCTGCTTAGGTAAAACAGACAGTGGGAGACAAATGGATAGTAGATTCATTATGTGCTACTTTGTGTGATATCCAAATAACTTTGTTGGATACTATTTCTATCATCCCAAGGAAGAAAAAGTGTTTTCTTCAACAAATGTCACATTTCTAGATAAGGAATTTCTATTAGACAGAAAAGGAAAGATGATAAAACTTGAAGAAATTCAAGATATTCTCTTAATTATAGAAGTTGAACCTAATCCCCAACAGCCAATATATGAAGTATATGCACTTAGAAGGTCTGATATGATTGTTAGATGACTTACTAGATATACGCTTCTTCATGAACAAGGCCATGATGAGCACTGTTATGGAAGTGAGACAATGAACTTCAAAGAAGCGACATCTTATAATGATTCATCCAAATGGATTAAATCATGCAGTCTGGAATGAAATCTATGTATCCAAACCAAGTTTGGAAATTAGTAGATCCGCCTGAGAGAAACGTTCCCATAGGATGCAAATATATTTACAAAAGAAATCTTGGGGCATATGGGAAGGTGTTAGGATCAAGCTCTTATCAATAGGCCAAAAACTATAGCTGTTAGCCAAGGTGCAACTTTATTTCCTTATACTTGTGGCAGCGCAGAGTGCACCTATTTGGGTGCTAATAGGTCGGGTTGTTAGGCCCATGTGTCCGAGGAGGTGCGTGTCTATCTGCTGGTGCCGTCTCATGTCCTTTAGAAATAAGTCTTACCCTTTCCATACCATTGGCATTGTCCCCATCAACGACAGTATTATTCGTTAAGATTTGTTGTCGATCTTTTACGATCCATTTCGCCAACCAGATCAAGCGACGCAAAGTCAGCAGCTTGACGCATGAGAACTTCCTAGGATATCACCTATCCTAGTACTACTCTCACTCATGCACGCTAAACCCAACATCCCCCCTTCCCCAAGAAGTATAGAAATATGCTTCTTGGGAGATTTGAACCCATGACCTAGCTATGATGTTAATTTTTAGAATCAACCGCTTACCACTAGGCCAAAAGCTATAGTTGTAAGCCAAGGTGCAACTTTATTTCCTTATACTTCTGGCACAGCAGAGTGCAACTACTTGGGTGCTAATGGATCAGGCTGTTAGGCCCATGAGTCTGGGAGGTGATTGTCTATCTGCTGGTACTGTTTCATATCCCTTAGAGATCAGTCTTAACCTTTCTCTATCGTCGGCCAAAGGTAGGTTTGAATAAAAACCTCGGTTTTCTTTTAAAATTTCTTCTCTGAAATTTTAATCAGTTTTTTGAGGAACTAATCCGAGAATCTTGTATGTCGATATAAATCAGTCAACTTTAACAAGTGCGGAATGAGATTAAAATATATATTGAATACCTAATTTCGGAAATTTCAAATGCTCTTACGTGAACATGAGGATAGGATTTGACCTCAAGAATTTGATATATTACAACAAATTTTAATAACCCACTTCAGTTGGTTTTACCGACTTCCAAACTGAAATTTTCAGTCTAACACTCCTTAAACAGTTTTAGAACTAAAAGATGCTCTAATTCATAGACTGAATGCTACTATTAAATATAATGATTGTACAACTAAAATATGTGATCTCTGATCTTGAGAATATGCTCGTGAGGTGTATCGCAATTTATTGGTTTGATAGCTTCGCGTGTTCCCTTGTTATATGTCACCATCCATCTTCAACTGATTCGATCATCTATATATAGTCTTCGAACTCATTGGTCACATTGAATGCTTTTAATGTCCATTTGTTGACAAATATCTGTTGAATCTTCGTGCAGTAGCTTTATCTGACAGTAGTACGATGTTTTAAAATTGTTCTGTTCTGATACAGCTATTTATCTTTGGTACGATCGGTCAAATTGTATGCTGATATTTTAACTGATGTCGTGGCCATCTGATGAGAAGTCAATTGATCATCTGATCATTTTATCTGGGCATTATGGTAAATGATTTCCTATCAGTTACGAAAGCTTCAGTTGAGAAGGGTTTTTAGTTCAGTTTAAAACGAAGTCTTTAACTATGTTTGTTCAATCAATTGGATTCTTCAGTTGCTTTAAGATTAATTTGTCAAACTCTGAAACCTATAATATTCTAACATTTTCCCCCTTCCAAGAAGTACACAAATATGTTTCTTGGGAGATTTGAACCCATGACCTCGATCTGATGCCAATTGTTAGGATCAAACGCTTACCACTAGGCCAAAAGCTATAGCTGTTAGCCAAGGAGCATTTTTATTTCCTTATACTTGTGGCAGCAGAGAGTGTACCTACTTGGGTGCTAATGGGTCAGGATGTTAGGCCCATAAGTCCGGTAAAGTACGTGTATATCTGCTCGTGCTATCTCATATCCCCTAGAGATCAGTCTTATCATTTCTTTACCCTTGGTTCTGTCCCCAGAAGAGAAAATATTACCCGTTAAGATTTGATGTCACTCTTTTACGGCTGACTTAGCCAACGAGATCAAGTGGCGCAACGTGAGCAGCTTGACACATGAGAACTTCCCAAGAGGTCATCTATCCTAGTACTACTCTCACTCATGCACGCTAAAACTATTAGAAGACATTGACCTTCAAAGCAAGACTAGTAGCAAAAGGTTATACTGAAAGGCAACAAATTGACTATGAAGAAACTTTTTCACCAATTCCTATATTTAAGTCTATTAGAATATTACTAGTGTAAGTCCCAATACCTTAAATTACGTTTAATTATCAAACAGAAATGATTAATTTAAAAATCTGTAGCAGAAAAAATGGTTTAAAATACTTTTAAACGAACCTCGGGTCCTAGGTCCTAGAAAAATTTCGGCATTACACCACGTAAGTAGAACATTACGAAAAACTCAAGCATCAGAAAATAGTAAAATGACTAAAGACTGACGTTACGATATTCATAAACAATCACATGAAAATGCCGACCAGACACACGCCAAAAATTTTCAAGCATCAGTTTAACTAAGCTGGCAAGGCTTTAAAACATACGAAAACTGATCCAACTAAATAATAACAAGTCAAAACACCCTTATAGATACTTGAGGCATCTCCCCGGCAAATAAAATACGACATAGAACTAACAGAAACTCCAAGACTACCATATATACTAGCTGGGAGACTCTTAAAAGACAGAACCAAGCAATTCCACCTCAATCACGAGTTCCGCCAACGGAACCTCTTCCTGGTGCTGCAAAACCACTCAAGAGATCTACAATAGTGCCCAAAACCAACCACAACATCCCCCAGTAAACAACTGAGATTAGGATTCAGGTATGAAATAGTTCAAAAAGCATAATAATAGCATAAATCATGCATCAATATATATGTAGATGAAATTTGAAATGAATTAAAGGGCTCAATATCAACGGGGTAAACGGAGTCAAATGAACAATACGATCAATAAGAATAATGCTCGAGCAGCAGACAGAGAAGCTACATCGTCATGAATTTAAACCGCCCTGCCAAGGATGCGAGGTATGCCAGGATGTGCTGATCAACACCCCCAACTCTGCCTCCATACATCTGTAACGATATATAACAGGAATGGCACAAACAACTAGAACTGGATATCATAATCCCAGCGCTCAGCCCAAGGGCTACACTAACAATGAGATTGATCAATCTTAACTATTGTTTCAGGTGTCTCAACATAGGCCTATCAACTACAACCTAATCCTGCATTATACAACTAGTTCCGAATAACAGTGACTAACATTAACTAGTCAACAAGAACGATATGGTTCAAGATGTATGTCACAACAATACGCCCTAAACTAAATATCATGTAACTGAACATAAAACTCAATAAGGCATTTAACAACTCAAACAATTAACTTAATAAGAAAAACATCAATAAAAACACATAAGTATGCTTAAAACATAATTTAAGTGTTATCGTTGCATGTTACCAAACTGTAACATACCTATACCAACTAACGATGATCAATGCACAACTTTAAAGCTCCTCGACCTAAAACACATAACAATAAGCCGATAAATACCACATTTTATCAAAATCTTAATTAAACAAATTATTTCCTGAAAACCACATAATTGAATTTATTTTGACAAAACTCCAACTTTTCAACAATGTGCTTTAATCAACTAATTATCTCTCCATTAAATCAGGAAAACTCCGATAATCAACATAATAACCATAGTTCCCAAAATAATCGTACAATGAATTTGATACTAACTTAAAGTATATTTAAATTATATCGTTTAATAACACATTTATATCGTTTAATTATCCTATATTCTAAAATATATATTTTTAACACACTTTCAAAACTTATTTGGCATAAATAATTATTTTAATTAACAACTCAATAATTATTTTAATTATGTCAAATTTCCGGATAATATATTTTAGGGCCTTACAACTTGCTATAGCAACATGATATGACTATGAAACCATGCAAATCGAAGTAAAGACAGCATTCCTCAATAGAGACATTAAAAAATATATTTAAATGTCTCAAACTGAATGATACACATCAATAGAAAGTAAACATAAGGTATACATACTTCAGTGATCAATATATAGTCTCAAGTAGGCTTCGAGAAGTTGGAACCTAAGATTTGACAATATTATCAAGGAATTTAGTTTTGCCAAGAATCCGGAAGAACCATGTGTGTACAAAAAATTAGTGGTAGTCCAATGTGAAACGTCCATTACTTTTACTTTAAAATATAGAATTGTTTTAAATATAATCATAAATCATGAAAGAAACTCTCATTTTAGAACAAACTCAACATTTAAAAATCTTTAACTACATAAAATGTCATAAAACGGCAACCGTAAAATCATACGTCCATTTAAAATATTTTAATGACTAAATCTCAAAATAAAGCATAAAATCTTTAATAAAATAACCCTCAAAGTCTTTACTTTTAAACTTTAAACTTAAGTCTAGAAATGCAGAAATAGAAGTCCGTTGGAGTGTACTAGCGGACCCGATCCACTCAAGTTTATCACCTCCCTCAAAATAATCCTCACCTGCAACAATTCTAATCTAGTGAGTTTAATGACTCAAAACGTTCTAACCATACGTAGAAAATAATACATATACATGAACATGCAGCTCTAAAATAAATTTTTCAATTAAATAAACTGGCGTAAAAACTCGTAAGCGCAATTAAATACGTAATATCATTCATCTTCCTCACCATAAATATTTTTAGCATACATCATAAATCAATTTCTCATCATATATCATTTTGGGTGAAATTTGATACTTGAAAGTGACTATCCTTTATCCTGCATCATTCATCTTTTGTTGATTGGTCAGTCTATATGCATCAAGTACCTGGGGGCGGCGCGTCAACAACTCTTGTCGTTGGGTCATGACCAAATATGGAAATATGATCGTCGGGAACAATCTAGGGCCTTCTCCCGTAAATGGGCTCCGTCTGAGGCCTTTTCCCACACGATATTCCCATTTGTATCCTTTGTGTCACAGTCAGTTCATATCCTTCAAAATATTTTTCCTTTCCTTTTATTTATTAAATATCGTTTTTTTCTAAAAGTTGTAAAATAGCGTTTTTTCATGAAAACATACAACCATTATATATATCAGAAAATATCAAATTTTCATCATAGACGTTTAAAATATCATTTATCTTGTATCATGCTTCTTCGGGACACTGCCAGACCTCTCGAACTACCCGAGACGTAAAATTATTATTTTACCCCTAGATCTCGAACTTCCCAGCCTATTCTCTTTTCCTAGCCAAAACCAAGCCTGCTTCCTCCCTAGAACCGTTTGCATCACCCAAACACCGAGCCACCATGGACCAGACCTTGCCCAGACACTCCTAGGCCGTACCTAAACCATCCCTGACCGGCACATCAGCACACACGCAATGGCAAGGGTGTCTAAGGATTGCGACTGTGCTCTCCTCCGAGCCATCCTTTCCCAACCGCCTACGAACCCATCTAGGACCCTACTGGCTAGCCCTAACAATCCCTAACTGAGTCACACCCCCAGCATAACTACAAGACAAAACAAGTAAGGAAACCCAAGGTTCTAGCCTCTCCCAAGCGTGACTCCTTCTGGCTTCTGTCTAGCCTTCATCGTGTCCTTACACAACCCTTTTCTTGTCCCTTAAATCTCTTCTATTGGCAACGTGTCCCTTAGAACATATAACACGACTTATACATGCATGGAAACGTCAAAAACATTGAAAATATATGTCCAACCATTAAGCAATTTGATCTAAACACTTTTCATGCTTAAAAACATAAATCATGCATAAAATGATCCGAATCGCGAAAAATAAAGTTAAAAAATGTTATTTTGCGTAAAAACGCTCGAATATTCAATCGTTGGTGCGAGTTGCGAAGAAGAACGAACGGGCAACGAACAACCTTGGATTTTTTCTCTCAAATATTTTTCGAAAAAAATTTTGTGTGACATGTGTGTGTTGGCTGCAAATAGGAGTCTTAGAACCCTAGGTTTTGTTTTTTTATAAATTTCAAAATTCATGTTTTTAAAGGTTTTGGTTTTTAATTTTTAAGTTTGGTTTTTAAGTTTTAAGTTTAGGAATAATTAGGCCCAATAATCCTCAGTAAATTATGCCCATTAAGGCCCATATAATCATAAAATAAAAGTTTATTAAAGAAACTTTTAAAATAAAAACTTTCAGGTCCTTAAAAGTCATTCGTTTGACTAAAATTGGCTTTTCCGATAAAATAAGGCTCGAATCGTAAACTAATTTGGACTCCATCATTTTCAAAAACTTTTTATCCTATTTAATCATATTATCGAGTGCTAAAAACATTTATCGAAAAATATTTTAATTTTGGTTGTCTCATGTCTCCTTTCGTCGGCCTAATATCGAATATCCGGACAAAATCTTTAATTTCATGAAATCATGTAATTTAAAAATTTAATCGTACAAAATATATCATTTAAGTACTTAAAACTGATTGAATAAAAAAACAAATGATTTAAATAATATTCATGCATGTGGTTTAAGTGGGCTAATTTCTGGTCGTTACAAATCCTCCCCCTAATTAAAATTTTATTCTCGAAATTATGACTCAGCCAATAGTCTTGGGTAGAGTCTCTTCATTTCAATCTTTGTCTCCCAAGTGGCTTCTTCCTGCAAGTGGTCAAACCACTTGAATTTGACCATTTTGATTAACTTTCTCCGCAATCTCCTCTCTTGTGGCCAAGATTTGAGTGGGTCTCTCCTCGTAAGACATGTTTGGTGTAAGCAGAAGTGGCTCAAAATTTAGTAAATATGAAAGATTCGACATGTATTTGCAGATCATCGATACGTGGAAGACATTGTGAACTCCTGTGAGGTTGGGTTGGCAACGCCACTCGGTATGCTAATGCTCCCACTATATCAAGTATCTCGAATGGTCTGATAATCTCGGACTGAGTTTCCTTTTCTTGCCAAATCTCATAATACCCTTCATAGCTGTTATTTTCACAAATATGTGGTCTTCGACGGCAAAATCGAGATTTTGTCTTCTTCTGTCAATGTAGCTCTTATGTCAACTCTGAGCATTTTTCATTTTGTCTTGGATTGATCGAGCAAAACTTGCACAGTGAAATCCCCAATAAAATATTATTTTGTATGCTCAAAAATTAATCGCAAGTGCACGATGTCAAGTAATAATATAGTGTACGTGAGTACGAGTATCGTTCCACTGAAGACTGTGTTTTACAATTATTATTTTCAGTTATTTAACATGTAGCAACGAAAATTGAGTTGATTGTTTTATTACTACTAAAATCATATACGAATGCAAATAAAAAGATTCAAAATCAAGTAATGAGATATAATGTCTAAAATGGTTGAGTAAAATTCAATGAAAAATGGATTTGTTGGGAATCTTGGTTCACCTACCCCTCGTTAATTCATTAATTCGTTCGATCGTGATCTATGCTTCCGACAGGATTTCCTAATCTATTGAACACACTCTTTTGAGCTATGCCAAACTAATTCCACTCAATGAAGTAATTAAATATCTTTAATTATTTATCACGAGCGAATCGCATTTCGATCTATAAAATCCCCTAGTTTTCGACCCTGAGTACTATGACTATCGGCACGTATCCAATTTCATATATCTATGTAAATTGTAGATCCGCGAATTCTACTACTTGATCCTACCACTCGTTATTCTCTCGAACTCACTCGTGATATGAAAACGTCGTTAAAGTTAGCTACGCTTTAATGAAACGATAAAACAGCAGTAAAATCAAGAATAACGCACAATCGAAATATAAATTAATTCAAACCACGTTCGGGGTAGGATCCCCTTTAATCCCAACAAATAATGAAGTTAGCTACTAGAATTCATAGTAAAAATAAATGCAATCAATGTTTAAAACGATAAAAACTAGATTAGAAATACTAGGCGAGACGAAATCTGCGAAGAACGGTGCTCGGAAAGCTTCAAATCTTCAATCCAAGCGCAAGAGTGCTCTCCAAACTTGTGACGGCTGCAAAAACGAAGTCTGAATAATCCTGAATTCGTGCCTCTCCCCTACCTTATATTCCCTCTTCAGAATTAAGGAATGGAATCGAGATTGATCTTTTTCCAAAAATAGGTGGCCCTCGGGCGGTAGAAAAGTACCACTCGAGCACCACACCTTCTGTAAATCTCCTTGAGGCGTTCGGCATTCGCGCTCGGGCGGTAGAAAACTACCGCTCGAGCGCGGACTCTTCTGTAATTGGGCATTGTATGACATCTCTCGCGCTCGGGCGGTAGAAAACTACCGCCCGAGCGCCAACTTTTCTGTCGAGATGTTTCGGCATTTCTCTCCTCGCGCTCGGGCGGTAGAAAACTACCGCTCGAGCGCCAACTCCTCTGCCCTTTTTGTCTTGACTTGGCACTTGGCTCCGATTTTGGTTCTTACGGTCGTGTTTCCTGCAAATTCATCATGCCCGAGTGAGATAGGATAAAATGCAAATATTTATTCTAAAATGAACAGAATGTGATTGAAACAAACGATGCACAATGCAAAACACACATAGATTAATGCAATAAAACACGTAAAAACGACACATATCAACCCCCTCATACTAACATTTTGCTCGCCCTCGAGTAAAATAGGTTAAAGCACGAGATACTAAACAAACTCAACAACCACAAAATTACTCAAACAAGAAATAACTAACACAAGTAAATGTCAATGGTGAGTTAACAACGTTTATGTTCATGCCTCAGTTTACTTTCCCACTATCAATCATAATCAAGTCAAATCGCAACCGAATACTCATTCTCATCTACACATAAATCTCGACACTAATTTGAATGTGTGTGTGTGTCATGATGGGTCCAGTCATTCGTACTTCAAATAGATCAATTATCAAATAATGCGAGTCACTCAATTAACACTTCAATACAAGTCTCACTAGCATGCATCCCTGTGTCCATTTATCACTAGCCATTAATTGAACTTTATTCAACTTTTAAGTGCAAATAAGGGTGTCGAAAACAAGGAAAATAAGCTCAAGTGGCTGAAAGTTGGGAGTACACCGATCATTTTCATTGTGCAATCGTCAAGACTTTTCGTCTGACTTTCCTCGTCTCCTTACATCTCCAACTTTTAGCCTAGGAATAGAATTTCATTCCTTTTATTTCGGCTCCCCCTCACCTTACATCTCCTTCTTTCTTCTCTTCTTCTTTTTTTTTTTTAAATGCACAATTTTCACACATGTACTCCCTAGGCTAAGAATATAATCCTTTGGATTACAGCTGGTTAGGAGTGACATTTTAATTCAGTGCATTAGAAAGGAGGTAAATGTAAAGATCAAGGCAAAACAAATTTTCTCATTCGAGGTCCCAATTAGCGACTTATTTTCACGGGTTTACATGCTAAATCAACTCATAAATGGTGCCTTTCAAGTTAACCACACAAAACTTTCAAATTTCACCATTATTCCTACAAAATTCTAGTCCCCACACATATGTGCTCAAAAAGTTCAAATTTGTACCAAAATTCATGCTTTAACAATCAAGAGTACCATTCACGAAGTGGCCCAATCAATACTTTTGTAAACTATCAATTCAACATCATCATTGACTCATAAACTATGTCTTCTCACCATAAACGACACCAAACAAAAGAAATGCAACGAAACTAGACCAATTAACTAAACAACCAAAACAATCTACCCCCCCTCATACTAGAGTTGTGCAATGCCCTCAGTGCACAAAACGAAACAAACACTAAAAACCAAAAAACTCGTGAATGCAAATGCAACGACAGAATAAGCAAAAAAGATAAAAAGAAAGGGGAAACAGTAAACTCCCCTGATCAAGCGTCCTCGTCATCATACTCCGGCGGTGGCACTCCTGCGGCCTCCTCATGCTGAGAATAATCATACTGGAACTGGAATGGGGGAGGAGGTAGTGGAGTCGGTGGAATGGTCGACGGGTCAACGCTCCCGTGCACAAGCAAAGAGCGCATCATGGAGTCAATGTGCGATAAATGCTCCGTGACGTAAGAGTTGAACTGACTCTGATGCGCTTGGAAGGCGAGATTTTCATCCATCTTATCATTCTGAGTTCGCCTGCGGGGTTGTGGTGGGAGGCGTTGTGGAACGGCAGTGCTTGATCCACCGGCATCCTCCGCCCGAGGGGGAAAGTCCGCTCGTCGTTTTGTCCTTTTGCGCTGTTCATCCTCCCGACAAATTGGCTTCATCGGTTGAAGCCACTCCTCGTCGTCCCTGAAATGCACCCCAGCCCGTGCACACAATTCGGAAATGATGCTCGGGAAGAAGAGACCTATGTGGCTGTTGTGGGTGCTCAGTGTGATTTGCGAGTTGATAAGTTTGCCCACATCGATGGCGTAACCTCGGTGCAACGAAAAAAGTAACACCGCACGCTCCTTTTGCACCTCGCTTTTGTGCGAGACTGGCATCATCCGTCGGGCCACAAACAGATACCACAAGGCAATATCAGCTCTCAAGTACTTCTCATCAAAACAGCTCGGCGAGCCACCCAATGGCTTCCACATCGCGCCCGGGTGGCACAGAGTCTCGATAATCAGGTTGTAGTCAGGATTAACCATCAATGCCTGGAAAATAGAGTCATCTACCTCGGTCGATTCCAAAAGGGCGTTAATCGTGGCCGAGTGGAACGGCACAAGCTTGCCCCTAACAAAGGCCCTATCATCAGTTCGTTCAACGGCGTTGGCGTAGAATTCCCTAACCACCGACACCACAGCCGCCTTAGGTTGCTTGCCAAATTTATCCCATCCCCTTCTTCCCAAGTCCACAAGAGGTGGCATGTATCGATCCTCAAAAGTACGACGAAATCTCCTCTCGGTAATGGGGTTTCGGTGCATTTTCGCATGGTCATATCTAGCACGAGCCTCCATACTAAGAAAACGTGCCCTATCAAATGAGGATGAAGAGGAGGAGCTAGGATTACCTCTTTGCTTTTTGGGAGCCATTGTGTTGGACAAGTTGGATCTTTGAATTGGAGAATGGTGTTCTTGCTTCCCAAGGGAGATTGTGCCTTGCCGCCGGAAAATTGAGTGAAGATGGTGGTGCCTGCACAAGAAAATCAAAAAGGGAAAAATATGAGAGGAGTTAGGGATTTGGGGGTGAATTTGGGGGTGAATATTTCGTGCAGAATGAGGAAAGGGGAAGGGGTTCCGCGCTTTTAAAAGCAGTCGCACTCGAGCGGTAGAAAACTACCGCTCGAGCGCGAACCTCTCTGGAATTTATTTTCCAGAGTTAAGTGCTCGCGCTCGGGCGGTAGAAAACTACCGCCCGAGCGCCAACCTCTCGGGAAAATTTTGTTCACGAGGTAGACGTTCGCGCTCGGGCGGTATAAAATTACCGCTCGAGCGCGAACCCCTCTGTTTTTTTTCTTTAAAATTTTTTTGTTATTTTTGTTTTTGTTTTTTGTTTTTATAAAAAAAAACAAGAATAAAATAAAACAAAAACAAGAGAAATAACTAAATTGACACGAAAGAAAATCTAAATCAAATGCGAGAGAAGGGGGAGAAAATAGTTCTCAATTTATAGTCGAGAGTTTGACTGTCGGTCTGTCTCAGTTCGGCATGTCTTGGAACCGGGTGATTCCAAGTTGTGGCTCAATTATGCCACCCATGTAGTGCTTCAGGCGATGGGCATTGACCGTAAATTTCCCATCCTTCCCATCTTTCACTTCTACAGCTCCCGATGGATAAACCTTTGGGATCACGAATGGACCAGACCATCGCGACTTCAATTTTCCGGGAAATAGTCGCAACCGGGAGTTGTAGAGTAGGACACTTTCACCTTCTTTGAACTCTCTCTCGATGATCCGCTTGTCATGGGCCTTCTTCGTCTTTTCCTTGTAGGTTAGTGCGAGATCATATGCCAGATTCCGGAATTCCTCCAACTGATCTAGTTGAAGTAAACGTCGTTCACCTGCATCAGTAAAGTTAAAGTTTAGTGCTTTTGTTGCCCAATATGCCCGATGCTCTAACTCTACAGGTAAGTGACATGCTTTACCAAACAATAATCTATACGGTGTCGTGCCTATTGGTGTTTTGAAAGCAGTCCTATACGCCCAAAGAGCATCATCTAATCTCACCGACCAATCCTTCCTACTGACACCTACCACCTTCTCCAAAATTCGCTTTATCTCTCGGTTAGACACCTCAACTTGCCCACTCGTCTGAGGATGATAAGGGGTAGAGATTTTATGTGTGACACCATATTTGCTCAAAAGTTTTTCAAAGAGTTTGTTGCAAAAATGCGTGCCACCATCACTAATGATTGCTCGTGGTGTTCCAAATCGGTTAAAAATGTT
This sequence comes from Primulina eburnea, assembly GCF_022965805.1. NCBI lineage: Eukaryota > Viridiplantae > Streptophyta > Magnoliopsida > Lamiales > Gesneriaceae > Primulina > Primulina eburnea. The sequence goes on from NC_133117.1 coordinate 13,790,715, forward strand.
TTTCTTTAAAAATTTTAGGACCACTTGAGCGTCATTAGTGGCATACGCTTCCGCCTCTACCCACTTAGACACATAATCAACCGCCACCAAGATGTATTTTTTCGTGAAAGAGCTGGGGAACGGTCCCATGAAGTCTATTCCCCACACATCAAAAACCTCACATTCAATGATATTATTTAACGGCATTTCATGACGGTTAGAGATGTTACTTGACCGCTGGTATTTATCACAGTGTAGCACATAAGAACGAGCATCTTTGAAAAGAGTTGGCCAATAAAAGCCACATTCAAGTACCTTGGATGCCGTCCTTGTTGGTCCAAAATGACCACCTACCTCACGGTCATGGCAATGGTTGAGGATTTGCCCAAACTCTTCCTCTGCGACACATCTCCGAATCATGGCATCTGCACAAATTCTGAACAAGAAAGGTTCCTCCCAAAAATAATACTTCACGTCCGAAAAGAATTTCTTTCTTTGGTGAAATGTTAAATTTGGGGGGGGGGGGGGGGGGGGGTGAGCCTGTAACAAGAAAATTTGCAAAATGTGCATACCATGGACAATTCTTCACCTCAAATAACTGCTCATCTGGAAACCAATCATTAATCGCATCATTCACACAATCATCACTGATAAATTCCAATCTAGACAAATGATCCGCAACCACATTCTCAACACCCTTCTTATCTTTTATTTCTACATCAAATTCTTGCAGTAATAAAATCTACAGAAGTAAGCGTAGCTTTGCATCTTTCTTGGCAAGTAAATACTTAAGGGCAAAGTGATCAGTAAACACAGTTACTTTCGACAAAACAAGGTATGAGTGGAACTTGTCAAGTGCATACACTACTGCAAGTAACTCTTTTTCAGTGGTGGCATAATTTAATTGTGCTTCATCTAGAGTCCTACTTGCATAGTATATATTGTGAAATACCTTGTTTAGTCTTTGGCCGAGGACAGCACCAACCGCAGTATCACTGGCATCGCACATGACCTCGAAAGCTAGATCCCAATCCGGTGCCACCAAGACAGGAGCCGTCACCAAGCGCTCCTTCAACTTCTCGTATGCCTGCAAACAATCCGAATTAAAATCAAAAGGTGCATCTTTCATGAGTAAAGAAGATAGAGGTTTTGCAATTTTAGAAAAATCTTTGATAAAACGCCGGTAGAAGCCGGCGTGGCCTAGAAAACTTCTAACTCCCTTTATGGACGCCGGAGGTGGTAAGTTCTTGATAACTTCAACTTTCGCCTTGTCCACCTCTATTCCGTGCCCCGAAATCTTGTGCCCTAGGACAATTCCCTCTTGTACCATGAAGTGGCATTTTTCCCAATTAAGTACCAAATTCGTCTCCTCGCATCTCCTCAACACCACCTTCAAATTCTGCAAACAATCATCAAAAGAAGAGCCAAATATCGAGAAGTCATCCATGAAAATTTCAAGAAACGTTTCTATCATGTCGTGAAATATAGCAGTCATGCATCGCTGAAAAGTGGTCGGCGCATTACACAAACCAAATGGCATTCGTCTAAAAGCAAAAGTGCCGTAAGGACAAGTGAAAGTGGTCTTCTCTTGGTCCTCTGGCGCAATCATAATTTGGTTGTACCCTGAATACCCATCCAAAAAGCAATAAAATTCATGACCCGCTAACCTTTCAAGCATTTGATCGATAAAGGGAAGGGGAAAGTGATCTTTACGGGTGGCATCATTTAATTTCCTATAATCAATGCACACACGCCATCCCGTAACAGTCCTAGTGGGTATTAATTCGTTATTCTCATTTGTAATCACAGTAATCCCACCCTTTTTTGGCACACACTGAACAGGACTTACCCATGCACTATCAGATATACGATAGATAATACCTGCATCGAGAAGCTTAATTGTTTCAGCCTTTACTACCTCTTGCATCTTTGGATTCAATCTTCGCTGAGGTTGCACATGAGGTGAGTATTTCTCTTCCATCAAAATCTTGTGCATGCAGACTGATGGATTAATCCCTTTGATATCCGCCACCTTCCACGCAAATGCACCCTTGTGTGCTTTCAATACCTCCAACAGTTTGTCCTCCATCACATCTGTCAAAGCAGCAGAAATAATGACAGGTAAAGTGTTATTCTCACCTAAGTATACGTACTTGAGATGTGGAGGCAACAGCTTCAGCTCAAGTGTTGGTGGATCCTCGATGCTTGACCTTTGAGGGGTCAAATACCTCCGTTCTCCTAGATCCTCCAGTCGCATCCTCATTGGCTTTCTCCATGGATGATTGGTATTAAAGTGTGCCACTATTTCAGCTCTTTCTTCATCCAACTCCTCCTCTGCCAATTCAGTATTTATAGTGGCCTCCAAAGGGTCCCTAAGAGCATCCTGCACATAGTGAGACGCAAGAGAGTCAAAAGCATCAATTTTAAAACAACTATCAGAATGCAGTGTGTGCTCAAGTGCATGAAAAACATCAAAAGTAATCTCATCCTCACCCACTCTCAGTTTCAACTTCCCCTCTTGCACATCAATCAATGCCTTGCCAGTGGCAAGGAACGGTCTACCCAAAATCAGAGGCATCTCCGCATCCTCCTCCATGTCAAGCACCACGAAGTCCGCAGGGAAAATGAATTTGTCCACTTTCACTAGCACATCCTCAATCACTCCACGGGGGTACTTGACAAATCTGTCAGCCAGTTGCAAGGACATCCTCGTCGGCTTAGGCTCTCCCAACCCGAGTTTCCTAAACACAGACAATGGCATAAGATTAATACTTGCACCAAGATCACATAACTCTTTATGAAAAACAACATCACCAATCATGCAAGGAATAGAGAAACTCCCTGGGTCTTTCAGTTTCGGTGGGATTTTGTTTTGCACTAAGGCAGAGCAGCTTTCAGTCAAATTTACCGTCATGTGATCCTCCAACTTCCTCTTGTTTGCTAAGATGTCCTTAAGAAATTTAGCATAACTAGGCATTTGCATCAACGCATCGGCAAAAGGAATATTGATATGCAATTTTTTAAATACCTCAAGAAATTTACCGAATTGTGCATCTAGTTTTGCTTTTTTCAATGCTGCAGGGAAAGGTGGAGGGATAACAATCTTAGCCTGCGTAGTGTGTGCCGGTGTAGGGTTAGATGACTTACCTTTTGATGTCGCATCTTGTTCATCCGGCACTTGGCTTTTCTCTTTTTCTCTAGGCTCCAAAACTTTTCCGCTCTTCAACTCAATGGCCTTCACTTGCTCTTTTGGATTAGTCTCGGTATTACATGGCAAGGTGCCCGGCTCTCTACTTCTATCATCTTTGCCAACTGTCCAATTTGATTCTCGAGCCCCTTTATTGATGCATCTTGGTTTTGGAGTCGAGTTTCAGTGGATGAAATAAACTTAGACATCATTTGTTCCAAGTTGGACTTTTCTTCTCTAGGAGGATCGGATCTATACATCGGTTGTTTTCCATATTGTTGTCCTCCTTGCGGTCTATTCTGACTGTTTTGACCGCCCCACGAGAAGTTGGGATGTTGCCTCCACCCAGGATTGTATGTGTTCGAATAAGGGTCATTCCTTGGGCGGTTTTGGACTCCCACTTGATTCACCGGTGCCTCATTTTGCACATAGAAGGGATTTCCATCTTGACAGTCTTTCACCTAGTGCTCTCCTCCACACTTTTCACAGAATATCTCTTGAAGACGCATAGTCGTGCCACCCACATTCAAGCCGTCTATTTTCCTGTTTAAAGCATCAAGTTGTGCAGTAATAGCAGAAAAATGAGTTACCTGGTGAACTCCTGCACTTCTCCGCTGGTTGTTCCTGTCAGATTGAGGATGATAGCTGCTAGCAGCCATTTCCTCTAACAATTCATATCCTTCCTCCACGGTCTTTCTCAACAGGTTTCCACAAGCAGCCGCATCTATCATAGTACGGTTAGGAGTAATCAAACCATAATAAAATGTTTGAACGACTAACCCAAGTGGTAACTCGTGATGTGGGCATCTTCGTAGTAGATCCTTGAAACGCTCTCATGCCTCATATAGAGATTCCTGATCGAATTGAGCAAATGTTGTAATGTCTGCCCGCAACTTCATGGTTTTTGATGGAGGAAAGTATTTGATAAGAAACGCTTTCGCCATGTCTTCCCATGTGGTGATTGAACCTACAGGCAAACAATTCAACCATGCTTTAGCTTTATCACGTAAAGAGAAAGGAAATAAACGCAACCTAACAGCATCATCAGAAACTCCATTGAATTTAAAAGTATCGCAAATCCCAAGAAAATCCGCGATGTGCGTGTTTGGGTCATCTGCTGCAGTTCCTCCGAATTGGACTGTGTTCTGAATCATCTGGATTATAGTTGGCTTGATTTCAAAGTGATTTGCCCGCACAATAGGCCTCACAATGCTAGGGCGTGCACCATCCAAATAAGGCTGGGCATACTCTAACATTGGTATGCGGCGTGGCATCTCAAGATGTCTCTCTTCACGGCGCTCCTCCTCATGCTCTTGCTCGTGCCTCTCCATTAGTTCCTTCAGTCTTTGCTGCTGTCTTCTCCTGCGAAAAGTTCTTTCAATTTCAGGGTCGAACTCAAGCTCCACGTCAAGTGACTTTGGCATGCACTAGACAAGATACCTGGAATAAAATATGGAGTGTCAGCTCAAGAATAATAAGACAATGCTAAAGCAAATAACTAAAAATAAAATTGTAGATTAACAGTCCCCGGCAACGGCGCCAAAAACTTGATCGAGCAAAACTTGCACAGTGAAATCCCCAATGAAATATTATTTTGTATGCTCAAAAATTAATCGCAAGTGCACGATGTCAAGTAATAATATAGTGTACGTGAGTACGAGTATCGTTCCAATGAAGACTGTGTTTTACAATTATTATTTTCAGTTATTTAACATGTAGCAACGAAAGTTGAGTTGATTGTTTTATTACTACTAAAATCATATACGAATGCAAATAAAAAGATTCAAAATCATGTAATGAGATATAATGTCTAAAATGGTTGAGTAAAATTCAATGAAAAATGGATTTGTTGGGAATCTTGGTTCACCTACCCCTCGTTAATTCATTAATTCGTTCGATCGTGATCTATGCTTCCGACAGGATTTCCTAATCTATTGAACACACTCTTTCGAGCTATGCCAAACTAATTCCACTCAATGAAGTAATTAAATATCTTTAATTATTTATCACGAGCGAATCGCATTTCGATCTATAAAATCCCCTAGTTTTCGACCCTGAGTACTATGACTATCGGCACGTATCCAATTTCATATATCTATGTAAATTGTAGATCCGCGAATTCTACTACTCGATCCTATCACTCGTTATTCTCTCGAACTCACTCGTAATATGAAAACGTCGTTAAAGTTAGCTACGCTTTAATCACACGATAAAACAGTAGTAAAATCAAGAATAACGCACAATCGAAATACAAATTAATTCAAACCACGTTCGGGGTAGGATCCCCTTTAATCCCAACAAATAATGAAGTTAGCTACTAGAATTCATAGTAAAAATAAATGCAACAATGTTTAAAACGATAAAAACTAGATTAGAAATACTAGGCGAGACGAAATCTGCGAAGAACGGTGCTCGGAAAGCTTCAAATCTTCAATCCAAGCGCAAGAGTGCTCTCCAAACTTGTGACGGCTGCAAAAACGAAGTCTGAATAATCCTGAATTCGTGCCTCTCCCCTACCATATCTTCCCTCTTCAGAATTAAGGAATGGAACTGAGATTGATCTTTTTCCAAAAATAGGTGGCGCTCGGGCGGTAGAAAAGTACCGCTCGAGCGCCACACCTTCTGTAAATCTCCTTGAGGCGTTCGGCATTCGCGCTCGAGCGGTAGAAAACTACCGCCCGAGCGCCAACTTTTCTGTCGAGATGTTTCGGCATTTCTCTCCTCGCGCTCGGGCGGTAGAAAACTACCGCTCGAGCGCCAACTCCTCTGTCCTTTTTGTCTTGACTTGGCACTTGGCTCCGATTTTGGTTCTTCCGGTCGTGTTTCCTGCAAATTCATCATGCCCGAGTGAGATAGGATAAAATGCAAATATTTATTCTAAAATGAACAGAATGTGATTGAAACAAACGATGCGCAATGCAAAACACACACAGATTAATGCAATAAAACACGTAAAAACGACACATATCATGGATCTTGGCGACTAAATCTGTTGTATGTGATTTGCACATCCTCCCACAGAGTGCCTCGTATGGTGTCAATCCTATAGACGACTGATATTTGTTGTTATAGGTGAACTCTACTAGAGGTAGCTTTGGTTACCAACTCCCTTGGAAATCGATCAAGAATGCTCGGAGCAGATCCTCTAGAATCTGTACTACTCTCTCAGATTGACCGTCTGTCTGTGGATGAAATGATGTGCTGAATAGTAGCTTTGTCCCCATAGTTGCATTCACACTCTTCCAAAATGATGAAGTAAATCGTGTGTCTCTGTCTGACACTATGGAAACTGGAATTCCATGCAGTCTGACTATCTTTCGAATATATAGTTCTGCTTACTGAGTCCTGGAGAAAGTTGTCTTTATCTATGGGAAATGTGTTGACTTAGCAAGACGGTCCACTATTACCCAAATAGCATTGAATCATTTTACCGTCTTTGGTAAACATACTATGAAGTCCAACATAATGTTCTCCCCTTTCTACTCCAGGATGGGAAAGGGTCGGACTCTTGCTGGCCTTTGATGCTCTATCTCCACTTGTTGGCACGTCAAGCATTCGAATACGAAGCGTGTAATGTCTCGTTTCATACCCGGCACAAATATAGAAGTTGAAGGTCCTTTTACATTTTTGTGCTTCCGGGGTGTATAGAATAAGGGGTATTATGGCTTCTGTCGAAATTTCAACTCTAAGAGAATCTCCACTAGGAACCTATAGTCAACCTTGACATTTGATAATGTCTCCGTCGACTGAGTATAACATCCTGCCTTTGATTCATCTCGTTGTCTCCATTTCTGTAGTTGCTCCAGCAATCTGCCAGGCTTGAATTTTGTCTCGCAGAGTAGATTACACTGTTAAAGTAGCAATATTAGGAGCCTTGCCCCTAGTATAAACTTCAAGATCGAACCTTTGAATTTCCATCTGTAGAGGTTTCTGTACTGATAATTGAGCCAAGACTGTCATTTTTCTGCTCAAAACGTCTGCAACTACATTAGCTTTCCTGGGATAATAGCTAATGTTGCAATCATAGTCTTTTAAAAGTTCTAGTCATCTATGTTGTCTCATTTCAGCTCCTTTTGGGTGAAGAAATATTTGAGACTTTTGTGATCCGTAAAGATCTTGCTTTTTTCACCATATAGGTAGTCTCTCCAAATTTTAAGCGCAAATACGACTGCTGCAAGTTCAAGGTCATGCGTCGGATAATTCTTCTCGTGGACTTTCAACTATCTAGATGCAAATGCGATCACCCGATCATGTTGTACGAGAACTGCACCCAATCCTAGCTTCGAAACATCGGTATACAACACATACTCCCCTTGTTCTATCGGCATAGCTAGAACTGTTGCGGTAGTGAGAACTTGCTTCAACAGATCAAACCACTTAGACACTCTGGTCCCCATACAAATTTTGCATTCTTCTTCGTTAGGATGTCAAGGGTTCTGCAATGGATGAAAACCCCTTGATGAACTTGCGATAGTAGCCAGCTAAGCCCAAGAAACTGTGGATTTTTGTTACACTTTTAGGAACCGTCCACTCTTTAACTGCCTCGAACTTAGATGGGTTAACTTCTATTCCTTCTCTCGAAATGATGTAGCCTAAAAATTCCACCTTGTCTAGTTAAAACTCGCACTTGCTGAACTTTGCATATAACTTTTGGTTTTATAATACCTGCAAAGTAGTCTGCAAGTGATGATCATGCTCCTCTCGGCTCTTGGAATAGATAAAAATATCATCTATGAAGACAATAAAAAACCAGTCAAGGTAAGGTTGAAACGCGCGATTCATGAGATCCATGAAGATCGCTGGGGCATTAGTCAGTCCGAAAGGCATCATCAAAAATTCATAATGCCCATAGTGCGTTCTCAAAAGCGTCTTATGCACATCTGCCTCCTTCACTTTCACGTAATGATAACCCGATCGAATATCTATATTTGAAAATACTTGGGCTCCTTTCACCTGATCGAACAAATCCTCAATTCGGGGAAATGGATACTTGTTCTTCACTGTCACTCTATTCAGTTCTCGATAATCGATGCAGAGTCTCATATTCCCATCATTTTTCTTCACGAACAAAACCGGCCCGCCCCATGGAAAGAAACTTGGGAGAATAAATCATTTGTCTAGCTGCTCTTGAATTTGATATTTCAACTCTTTCATCTTAGCAGATGCTAGATGATACAGTGCCGAATAGATCGGAACAGTACCCGACATCAACTCAATAGCAAACTCCACATCTCTCTCAGGTAAACATCGTCAGGAAACACATCTAGAAAGTTATTGACAACCTCCACATCATCAATCGTTCGACTGCCAGTGTCAGGTACGGAGATAATATTGGCAAGAAAAACCTTGCAGCCCTTCCGAATAATTTTCTTTGCACGCATGCAAAATGATGTGCATCATCTGTCTGTTCTGTGCAGCCTCGAAAATAAACGATTTCCCATCGGACGTTCTAATAGATACAGATCTATGCTGGAAATCGATGGTATCTCCAATCAGTGCGAGCAAATCAATGCCTAAAATAATATCGATTTCGGGAAATATGATAAGATCTTCCCGTACAGTATTCTTCTCAAAACTTAGCTCTGCATCCTTCACCATGCTCGTAGACATCATATGCTCACCCGAAGGCAATGAGACTCTGAATCCCGACTATACGTCCTCCGATAAGATTTTCAATCGTTTCCTGAATGATTCAGATGTGAAAGAATGTGTAGCTCCAGAATCTAGCAAAGCGTAAATAGATACACCGCTAACAATATTCTGCATGCTATAATAATCGCATTATACTCAAAAAAGGCCATGAATTTAAAAAATTTCCTATCATCTAGGCCTTACTAGTTTCCCATGTTAGCAAGTTAGTCCTTAATGTCTCGAACATATTGCAAAACGGCCCTTAATTTTTTAAAATTCAAAAACATCCTTTATACCCTTCGAAAATTGCCAAATGAACCTAAAAAATTTCGAATTAATGCAATTTATCCCAAACGTTTTAGGACTCTTCAAAATCAACTCACTTTTCTCCATTTATGCACTTAAAGTTTTTGTTTTCATGCAATTAAGCCCCCAACATTTCAAATTATGGAAATTTACCCCCAATATTTTCGAGTTATGTCAATTTTACCCTCAGTTATTTTTGAAAAAATAGCTAATTATTCCTTTAAATTTATAAATTGACATAATTCAGTCCCTAAGTATTCAATCCTTCACAATTCGATCCCCATAGCTAATAATTTTGAAATACAACTCCTAAAGACTTAGTATTTGAAACATGAAATTCTAAATCATCAAGTTCAATGCACCTCAAAATAATCTGTTAGGATCGGTTATTGACTAAGGAGTGTTTAGAAGGGGGGGGAGGGGGGTTTTGAATAAACACTTCTAGGAATTTAAATGTTTTTCGAAAAAGGTAGTTCAGTTTTGTTACAAACTGAACTAAGTATCCCGTCGGTCAATATCAATTAGTAAAACTGAATAAGCAGTTGCGGAAAATAAACTGATTGAAAGATAGAATATCTAATTGGAAATAAAAAGCTGAAGTAAAGATAACACAATATGTTTCTGGATGTTCGGAGAATTGAATAACTCCTACGTCACCCCTTCTATCACAAGGATAGGATATTCACTAAAAGACTTTGATCGAGTACAACGCTTGTACAGACCCACTTCAGTTAGGACTTATCTATTGCCTGAACTGAAACTCTTAGTATAATACAATGATCTCTGTAAGTAACTGGACTTAGCACTTATCGAATTATCAATATTTCAGAGTGCTAGTTTGCTCAATGTGTAGCCTAGATTGCTACGAATAGATCTGATAAGTGTGAGCTGAGATTTTGACAGAGTAATGGCAAGTTTGAGATTGGTCAATCTTATCTACTGTCAACTGCTCTTTAGTCATATTTATAGACTTATCTTTCAACGGTAATTTTGAATTCTCGTATCCGTTGATTGCCACCTTATCATTTCTTGGACAATGTTCTTGATTGCCGCTTCATCATTTATTGTAAGACGGCGTATTAATCTCAATAGCCGAAATACGTTTTTCTATGCAGTGCGGCTTTCCATATTCAGTTGCTGTCTGATATGTCTTTTTGTCTGTTGAATGATCTTTCCCGAGGTATCTTCAGTTGAGAAGCTTTAATGTTTTCGGCTGAATGTTTTAACTGATCAGTTCTCAACTGATCAGTTTGTGTCAACTGATTTTAGTTGAATGTTCAGCTGCCGAATTTGCTTTCATGTACTAGTTGATTTGATCGATTGGTTTATGTTTTGTCAAACTCCAGAATTTAGTTTCCAACAATTTCCCCCTTTATGGTGTTTGACAAAACCAAGAAATTTAGCTCAGCTCGCAACTGAATCATAAAATATCTGGGTTTCTTGTAAATAATATAGAAGTCTGAGAAGATGATATCAGTTGATAATAATAGCTTGATTAATTCTTCATCTAATTCTTGCATAACTGAATCATAAAATAACTGGTCAAATGATATCAGTTGCTTCAGCTGCTTTCCCCCTTTTTGTCAAATACATCCATCTTGTCAGATAGCTTGCGAACGTGAGAAGAAAGAACCGTGACAGAGGATGACATATTTTCAATAGCAGTAGTCATTGTGACTTGCAGTAGTTCAATTTTCCGAGACATAAGCGATTCCACACTGTTGACGCGTTCGGTAATTAATTCTTGAGTGGCAGTCAGACTGGACATGATACCTCTATTTTTCTGAATATCACCAACTGCAAAAGAAAGAGCGGTAACAGCAGATTGAATATCCTTCAGTCTTTTCAAGGATTCCTGATTATCATCCAACTTCAGACTGTGCGAAAGTTGTGTATTTTGAATTTTGGAGATGGCAGTAATTATTTGACTCATACTGTCCTGCATATGTTGGATTTCTTCAAAAATGAGATCAAAATCTGCTGAAGATGGAGGATTGGATTGTCGAGAAGTGCTTTGTTTACTTGTATCAAGTTCAGAAACGATCAAGGCTTGATCAGTTGAAATTGTTTCAGTAACATTTCGAACTGAAACATCATCAGCAGGGATTTCTGCTTGATCCCGAGGTGGTGAGGAAGGATTTTGGTCAGTTGATGGTGACACAACCTGAACTGATGTCTCTAGGGAATGATCGATTGAGTCATCTGGCATATCAGTTGGTATGACCTGATCAGCAGATTGATCTGGCTGAACAATTTCTACTGAAGGAATAGTGACCTCTGGATTGGTTTGATCAACAGAGTGATCAACTTTATCATTTACTGGTGCACTAAGGTGGGATTCCTTTACCACGGCTTGAATTACTTCATCAATATTAGCGAAAGACAGCTCAGCTTCAGTATATAGTTGTTGTTCAACAGGTGGTGAAGAAAGCTTATCAGAAACTGGCTCTTCAGTTGGAACAAGAACTAAAGCTGATGATGGTTCTGTTGTGTTAGAGGGTGCTTCTTCAACTAGTTCCACATCATCATCATCTGAATCTTCTTGGTATACTACTAGTTCTTGATCTAATTCCCAAAATTTGATTCGAGAAAGTAGTCCTATAAGGTCAGTGTCAAGCTGAGTAATTACAGCTTGATCAGCATATGCAGTAGGACCAGTTGGCAAGTAGTTGTTTTTAAGCTTTGCTACAAATTGAGCCAACTTCTTCGCTCTCATCAGATCAAAAAAATAACTTTTCCTCTCTAAGGCTTGAGCAATAGAGGCAGCTTTGACAGTTCGAAGAACAAAGGCCTCCAGCTTGATGAATTTTCTGAGCTCGGACTTTTCCTTTAGTTGCTTGGAAAAAACTTCAGTACGATAGGCTACCCAAGCATCATAGGACTTAGTCTTTGCAGCAGCAAAATTGTTCAATTTTCCCCATACAAGATCAATATGAGTTTGAATCGGGTTGGAGGGTCTGGGTTATACAATCAATTTCCCTTTCCCTTTATCAGTACTCATGATATGAGGAATTTCCAGTCCTGTTCGAGTTGATTCAATTTGTTCTACAAACTTTATTCCTTTGGGTCTGGCAGGTGCTACACCAATTGGTCGAGGTATTTGAGTAACAGGAGCTTGGGTCCTAACTGATTTCTTTATGGTACTTACTGAATCAGCTTGTGGAATGATCTGTAGAGGAACTGCTTCTATAGGCTGCTGATCAGTAAAGGAAATCATTTTGTCAGTAGGAGTGGATACCTCAGAAGTAGTTTTGACCCTTTGAGTTCTTGGCTTCTTCGCAATTTGATGTGATGAAGTTTTTTCTGACTCGGATGTACTCAAAATCAACTTCCTTTTGGCAACCTTCAGTTGGGCCAACGTTTTGGTTTTCTTGACTGATTTGGGAGCAGCTATCTGAGTCCCAATTTCCTGTTTGATTCGCACAAACTCAGTAGGAGATATGTCCATTTTGGATTTGATTGGCATCGTGTTCTTTGCATTGAACACCTTAAATTTCGACGTCTTCTCAGATTCCTCAGCCACTAAACCTTTTGCTTTCAGCAGATAACTGATTTGAACGGCAAAACCCTAGGATTGTTTAGAAGACAGAAACATATTCTTCAAAACATTAAATATGAGATGCTTCCAGTTAAATTTGTGATTAGCCATTATTACAGTAATGGCCTGAAATTTCTCCAAAGTTAGGGCAGCAAATGATCCAGCTTTTGCCAAAAGCCCTTTAGCAATTACGTCAGCCAGCAATTGAACTTCATGCTTGAGTTCCTGTGGGGACCCGGGCTCTAATTCTTTTCTTTGGGATTAAAACGGATCATTAATATAAAAAGTGGGTCAAATTTTTGCTTTTACATTAACTCAAATGAAAGCTAACATAAGAAGTCTCTATGGTATTCAACAACATAATATACAAACATAAGATACAAATATGTCTGGTTCCAAACCATATTCGACAACTAGTAATTAAATACAGTACATGCCAAAGGTACAACTACTAGTTCTTCTGCTATGCCCGAGATCACCACGCTATGTCCATCTCTCATCCTCTGCGTGACCCAGATCCTGCCCCACCTGTTGTTATGCACACATACAGACATAACAACAGCCGGAAAACCGGTGAGAACAAATCCCAGTATAAACATGTATACATGCATATAATCAATTAAACATGAAACATGCTATCATGAATGACATCATATGCACATGCAATGCAATGCGAATCAAACCATGTCTGGACTCGACTCGACTAGAACTCTAGGGATCCCGGTGTGAATAAGACGTCACTACCTACCCTCCAATCGGGGTAATGTACGTCTCATTCCTAGACTTCGGTCTGAGCTGTATCAACGGCGTCAATAAGAGTAATACCTACTCCTATGCTGAGATACACCGAAACATTTAGCTATTTGACAATGCCTGTCAAAGACTCTCCTATCTTAGATGCAATGAATATCAATATGTAAACAAAGTATAATCATATTCATATCTGAATATCACACTGATCATACATGCTTGAATACAATTCTGAAATCAAAGCATAAACATGTTAAAAGATTGAATATAATGCTATACACAATTCATAAACATGTTACAATCTATCTAATAATACTAGTATGTGATTTTGGTTGGGAAACTCAAATAATATCTTATTTGAGTTACATCTCCCCAAACAAAACATGACTTATACCTTTCGTCGTAGAATCGCTGTCACGGTCGTCAATACGAATCTGAAATGGAAATGTGGATACGCACTCTATCAATTTCTAATCTAAATCAACACATAACCAAGTCACTACGTGATCTCAATACAATTTGACGGCATAACGACGTAATTCTCGATACCGGTCAATCCAAATCTCAACAAATATCAACACTATCTCATTTTCAGTCATAATCTAATACAATATCCATCCAAAACACAATAATTCTGCCCCAATAATTCATAAACCATACTGAAATTCATAGGAAATGTATATGATATCATTTCTTTGATCTGTTTACAAATATATTATGCTCAATACGTCAAGAACACAATATAACTAGCATACTCTCATTTCCTTAACATCTGAATTTCGAAACTTACTGGAATCGAATAAAACTTACATCACTTTGTAGATAATGAAGAGAGAAGCTCAAAACCAATGTCGGATTTGAATTTGGATGACTAAATCTTCTAAAATCACAATTACAAGTGAAAGGAAACTTGAAAGCCTTTCTTCCTCAGAATTTCTCGATTCTTGCTACTGAAAATGAGAAGGAATCGTGGCAAATTTGTATATATACCTTGCATGTTTTCGTACACATGGCAATCCATTTGGACTACACGTCTCGCGCATATGCGCGGCATTACTCGCGCATATGCGCCGCACCTACTGTCTCGGCAGATTTAGCACTCGCGCATATTTAGCACTCGCGCATATGCGCCACTAAACTCGCGCATATGCGCCAATGGTTCTGGACGCTCCGCGCACGCGCATATGCGCCACTACTCTCGTGCATATACGCCAAGGCTGCTGTACATGTCGCGCATATGCGCCACTCTTTCCGCGCATATGCGCCAATGCTACTGGAATTCTCATGCATATGCACGCATTCCTTCGCGCATATACGCCATAGCTTCGGCCTTACTTATTCTTTTGACTATCTTTCACATCTTTATTATACATTTCCCTTTCTTTTTTAGTCCAATGAAATACATCTACAATTATCTTAATTATCAACAAATCCATCTGATTATGATAACTAAATCTTCGAGCCTTACATTTCTCCCCCTCTAAGAAATTATTTCGCCCTCAAAATCGCCCATCATTCTATCAATGAAAGCATCAAAAGTAATAGTATCAAAGTTAGATCAATACTTACATTATTGAAATAACTCGGGGTGCTTTTGTCGTATGTTGGCTTCTGTCTCCCATGTCGCTTCCTCAATGCCATGACGACTCCACTGAAATTTCACGAGTGGAATATTCTTCGTTCTGTGCTTCTTTTCTTTCCGATCAAGAATCTGTATCGGTTGTTCCACATAGCTCAAGGTCTGATCAAGCTCAGCTTCGTCAGGCTGAATGACATGAGAAATATCTGGCATATACTTACGCAACATCGATACATGAAAGACATCATGTATCCCGGATAGAGAAGGAGGAAGTGCAAGTCGATAAGCTCGATCGCCAATCTTCTCAAGAATCTCGTAAGGACCAATGTATCGAGGAGATAGTTTCCCGCGTTTGACAAATCGAACAACGCCTCTGAATGGAGAAATCTTTAAGAATACTCTATCTCCCGCCTCAAAAACTAATGGTCTACGTCTGATATTGGCATACTTTGCTTGTCGATCTTGTGCTGTCTTCATCCTCTTCTGAATGAGTTTCACCTTCTCTGTCATGTCACGAATCATATCTGGCCCAAGTTCTGGTACCTCTGAAACGTCATCCCAGTATAGCGGAGATCTGCACTTCTTGCCATACAAAGCTTCAAACGGTGCCATCTCGATACTCGTCTGATAGCTATTATTGTAAGAGAATTTGCAAAGAGGTAGGGAATCTTGCCAACCAATGCCAAAATCTAGCACGACGGCTCTCAACATATCCTCTAAAGTCTGGATAGTCCGCTCTGACTGTCCGTCTGTCTGAGGATGGTAAGCAGTACTCAGGTGTAACGTCGTACCTAAGGCCTGCTGTAGACTGTGCCAGAAGTGTGAAGTGAATCGTGGATCACGATCTGATACGATAGACTTCGGTAATCCATGCAATCTGACTACCTCACGAATATAAATCTCCGCCATCTGATCCTATCTATACGTCATTCTGTATGGGATGAAACAAGCAGATTTGGTCAATCTGTCAATAATAACCCAAATCACATCACAGCCTCGGGAAGATCGGGGTAACTTTGTCACAAAATCCATGGAAATGTGGTCCCATTTCCATTCAGGAATAGACAAACTCTGAAGTAACCCTCCGGGCTTCTTCCTCTCGGCCTTCACTTGTTGGCAGTTCAAACATTTAGACACAAATTAGGCAATGTCTGACTTCATTTGTTTCCACCAGAACTGTGTCTTCAAGTCATTGTACATCTTCCTGCCACCAGGATGAATGCTGAACCGACTACAATGTGACTCTGTCAGAATCTGCTGTCTCAAATCTGCAACATCTGGCACAACTAGACGGTTATTCACGTACAACACATGATCTCGTACCTGATATTCTGATACATGCCCTGATCTGACCATTTGGATTGATTTCTGCACATTCTGATCGGTTCTTTGTGCTTCCTTGATCCTCATAATCAAATTGGGCTCAACTTGGATCGTAAAAAGTCGTAGTGGCTTACTATCTGTATCAAACTCTAATCCAGATGTACAGCAATTTTCAACTAACTTGTTAACACCTATCGTCGATAAGGACAAAGAACATACCTTACGACTCAAGGCATCTGCTGCTGCATTTGACTTCCCTGGATAATATTTGATTTCACAGTCAAAATCTTTCAGAAGATCTAGCCATCTACGCTACCTCATGTTCAGTTCTGATTGAGAGAATAGGTACTTTAGGCTCTTGTGATCGGAGAAGATCTCAAATTTCTCGCCGTAGAGATAATGACGCCAAATCTTTAATGCAAATACGATAGCCGCCAATTCAAGATCGTGAATGGGGTATCGAACTTCATGTGGCTTCAATTGTCTCGAGGCGTATGCGATCACATGACCTCGCTGCATAAGAACACATCCCAAACCTCTGTGAGAAGCATCACAATATACAACGAAATCACCCGTACCTGAAGGTATCGTCAGTACTGGAGCACTGGTCAGCCTTTTCTTCAACTCTAGAAAGCTAGACTCGCACTCCTCTGACCAAACAAATGGTGCATTTTTTTGCGTCAATTGAGTTATTGGCTTTGCAATGCTGGAGAAATCCTTGATAAATCTTCTATAGTATCCGGCTAGGCCCATGAAACTGCGTATTTCTGGTACAGAAGTCGGTCTTGACCAACTGATCACAGCTTCAACTTTACTCGGATCTACAGAAATACCATCTCCAGATATAATGTGTCCCAAAAAGACAACTCGATTCAACCAAAACTCACATTTTGACAATTTAGCATACAGTCGCTCGTTTCTCAACGTCTGCAAAACAATTCTGAGATGCTCTGCATGCTCATTTCTGTTATTCGAATACACCAAAATATCATCTATGAAAACGATCACAAAATCATCTAAATACCTCTGAAACACTTGGTTCATCAAGCCCATAAATACCGCAGGAGCATTTGTTAAACCGAAAGGCATGACAATAAATTCGTAATGTCCATACCTAGTTCGAAATGCTGTCTTCGGTATGTCTATATCTCGAACTCGGAGCTGATGATATCCAGATCGCAAATCAATCTTAGAATACACAGAGGATCCCTGCAACTGATCAAATAGGTCATCGATCCTAGGCAAAGAATATTTATTCTTGATCGTTGCCTTGTTCAGTTGCCTGTAATCAATACACAAACGCATCGAACCATCTTTCTTCCGCACAAACAGCACCGGAGCGCCCCAAGGAGATACACTAGGTCTGATATATCCCTTGGCCAGAAGATCTTCTAACTGTGCTTTCAGTTCTTTTAGTTCGATGGGTGCCATCCTATACGGAGCTCTCGAAATAGGGACGGTACCTGGTGTAAGATCAATACTAAAGTCTACCTCACGAACCGGAGGTAATCCTGGGATCTCATCTGGAAAAATATCAGCAAATTCCCGCACTACTGGTATATCTGCCAACTCCGGGCTCGACTTTTGCATATCTACAGCATAAATAAAGAAACCATCTGCTCCTTTTTGCAATAATCTGTTCATAGTAAGAGCCGAAATCAAGGGAATCCGAGATCTGGAACCCTTCCCGTAGAATTTCCACTCGTCTGTCATCTCGGGTCTGAATCTGACAATCTTGTGGAAACAATCCACGGTAGCTCTGTACTTTGTTAGCATGTCAATCCCGACTATACAATCAAAATCAGCCAGAACACTATACACTCTAGGTCAATTTCATGCCCCTCAAACCGTAGAATGCAATGTCTAACCGTAGTTACCGATATCAAACCACTTCCTAACGGAGAAGTAATAGACACGACATCTAGTAACGACTCAACAGGCAGAGAATGCAATAATGCAAATCGTTCTGATATGAATGTATGCGATGCACCCGTATCTATCAATATATAAGCAGGATAACCGCAAAGGAAACAGTTACCTGCAATGACATCATCTGGGGCATCCTGTGCTTGCTCTTCAGTCAAGGCAAACACCTGAGCCTGTTGTCTCTGAGGCTGACTCCCTGGCTGGCCACCTCTGGTTCGAGGCTGGGTCTGTGTTGGTGGCGGCTGAAATGAGTGAACAGATGAAGTTTGCCTCTCAGGCTGAGTCACGGAGGCAGACGATCCTGCAGCCTGGAATCTCGATGCACCACTTCTCTGAGGACAGACCTTGGCATAATGCCCCGGTTGCTTGCATACGTTACACCTGCCCACTACACCTTGACACTGTTCTGTGGCATGCTTGCCTCCACAAGTACTGCAATATCCACTTGCCACCTCTAGACTCTGGCCAAAACCTCTCTGTCTTGACCCGCTGGAGCTCGAAGAACTGCTCCCTGCCCTCTTAAACTGTTTACCCTTTGCTTTCAACTGATCTTTGCGTCCGCTGCTGCTACCACCACTTTCGAATCGGGGAGGAGGTTGTACTGGAGGTAATGGCGGTCTTGGACTCGGAGCCACATACGGAACACTCCGTTGCCTAAGCAATCCTGCTTCAGCTCCTTTGGCACGATTCAATGCTTCAGTGAAATTATTAGGTCTCCCAGTATTGACCAATGTGAAGACATCAGGATTTAAGCCGTTTATAAACTGATCTGCCATGGCCTCATCATTGCCTGAAACGTGAGGTGCAAAGCGAAGCAAAGAAGAAAATTTAGCAACGTACTCTTCAATGTTCAATTGCCCTTGCCTCAGGTTTGCAAATTCAGCGCCTTTATCTTTGCGATAGGATACAGGGAAGAATCGCTGATAGAACTCCGTTTTGAATGCTTTCCATGTAACCTTGGTGCCACGCTGTTCTAGTGCTCTCCTTATATTCACCCACCAATACTTAGCCACATCTTGCAGTTGATGGCCAATGAGTTTCACTCGTTTCTCGTCACTATATTCCAGAGACTCGAATAACATCTCGATATCCTCCAACCAGCTTTCACATTCAATTGCATTTTCTGTACCCTTTAAAGTCGGGGGTCGGAATGACTGGAATCGTTTTAATAGAGTCTCCATGGGCGTAGCAGTGACGTCCATCGTATCTCCGGATGTGCTACCCTGCTCTGGCGCTGGTGATCGTAAAGGAACGGCTGCTCTTCTAGGAGGCATGTATCTAATAATCCAACTGATTAGAATACAAGATATACAACTGTCTCAGCCCTTCTCTAGTCAGTTACCTCTGATCTAGAATCGGTTCTGATTCAGTCTTTACTAACACATGTTGTAATACAAGTCAGATAATCATACAACATGCAATAATGAAAGCACTAAATCATGCTAGCACATCATAAAGCAAGGAAGAAGACTCGATCTACCCCGCTCATTCTATTCTATCTCAATCTATAGAACTTATGGCTCTGATACCACCTGTTGTGGGGACCCGGGCTCTAATTCTTTTCTTTGGGATTAAAACGGATCATTAATATAAAAAGTGGGTCAAATTTTTGCTTTTACATTAACTCAAATGAAAGCTAACATAAGAAGTCTCTATGGTATTCAACAACATAATATACAAACATAAGATACAAATATGTCTGATTCCAAACCATATTCGACAACTAGTAATTAAATACAGTACATGCCAAAGGTACAACTACTAGTTCTTCTGCTATGCCCGAGATCACCACGCTATGTCCATCTCTCATCCTCTGCGTGACCCAGATCCTGCCCCACCTGTTGTTATGCACACATACAGACATAACAACAGCCGGAAAACCGGTGAGAACAAATCCCAGTATAAACATGTATACATGCATATAATCAATTAAACATGAAACATGCTATCATGAATGACATCATATGCACATGCAATGCAATGCGAATCAAACCATGTCTGGACTCGACTCGACTAGAACTCTAGGGATCCCGGTGTGAATAAGACGTCACTACCTACCCTCCAATCGGGGTAATGTACGTCTCATTCCTAGACTTCGGTCTGAGCTGTATCAACGGCGGCAATAAGAGTAATACCTACTCCTATGCTGAGATACACCGAAACGTCTAGCTATTTGACAATGCCTGTCAAAGACTCTCCTATCTTAGATGCAATGAATATCAATATGTAAACAAAGTATAATCATATTCATATCTGAATATCACACTGATCATACATGCTTGAATACAATTCTGAAATCAAAGCATAAACATGTTAAAAGATTGAATATAATGCTATACACAATTCATAAACATGTTACAATCTATCTAATAATACTAGTATGTGATTTTGGTTGGGAAACTCAAATAATATCTTATTTGAGTTACATCTCCCCAAACAAAACATGACTTATACCTTTCGTCGTAGAATCGCTGTCACGGTCGTCAATACGAATCTGAAATGGAAATGTGGATACGCACTCTATCAATTTCTAATCTAAATCAACACATAACCAAGTCACTACGTGATCTCAATACAATTTGACGGCATAACGACGTAATTCTCGATACCGGTCAATCCAAATCTCAACAAATATCAACACTATCTCATTTTCAGTCATAATCTAATACAATATCCATCCAAAACACAATAATTCTGCCCCAATAATTCATAAACCATACTGAAATTCATAGGAAATGTATATGATATCATTTCTTTGATCCGTTTACAAATATATTATGCTCAATACGTCAAGAACACAATATAACTAGCATACTCTCATTTCCTTAACATCTGAATTTCGAAACTTACTGGAATCGAATAAAACTTACATCACTTTGTAGATAATGAAGAGAGAAGCTCAAAACCAATGTCGGATTTGAATTTGGATGAGTAAATCTTCTAAAATCACAATTACAAGTGAAAGGAAACTTGAAAGCCTTTCTTCCTCAGAATTTCTCGATTCTTGCTACTGAAAATGAGAAGGAATCGTGGCAAATTTGTATATATACCTTGCATGTTTTCGTACACATGGCAATCCATTTGGACTACACGTCTCGCGCATATGCGCGGCATTACTCGCGCATATGCGCCGCACCTACTGTCTCGGCAGATTTAGCACTCGCGCATATGCGCCACTAAACTCGCGCATATGCGCCAATGGTTCTGGACGCTCCGCGCATATGCGCCACTACTCTCGCGCATATGCGCCAAGGCTGCTGTACATGTCGCGCATATGCGCCACTCTTTCCGCGCATATGCGCCAATGCTACTGGAATTCTCATGCATATGCACGCATTCCTTCGCGCATATGCGCCATAGCTTCGGCCTTACTTATTCTTTTGACTATCTTTCACATCTTTATTATACATTTCCCTTTCTTTTCTAGTCCAATGAAATACATCTACAATTATCTTAATTATCAACAAATCCATCTGATTATGATAACTAAATCTTCGAGCCTTACAGTTCCTTTTTAGGATCAGAAACTTTAATCTTCTGTCCATCAGCAGAGAGAAGGGTTTGCATTTCCTCAATATCAGATGCTTTGACATCCGAAAGTTGTGCCATTCCTTCAGAAGGTAAGAGAAATAAATCACCAAGAGAATCTTCAGAGATGATCAGTAACTGACCATTGATAGTAGAATTAATATTTCCCTCAGAATCAATCACGCCAGAAGAGTAGAAATCCTGAAGTTCTTTGGGATAGATATCCTGAGAGGATTGTCCCAAAAATGTTCTTAGACCAGCAGATTCAAGTTTCTGAAATACTTTCTGGACTTCAGCATCGCCGAAGGATAAGATAGATCCAAAATTGATGGCCATAGCATTTAGCATGAAAGCGGGAATTTGAGTCGCCATTGGTAACTGAAAAATTTCCTGAAAGAGAATTCGAATGATGAGGTAGTTCTTGCTCTAAAGAAGATTTGAAGTAGTCGAAAAGTAAAACTGAAATGAAGCGGGTAATTGTACTAATGTTTGTGACTGTTTGAATTTTTGGACACGTGTCAGTCCAGTAAAAATTTTGAGTAAAAAATATGTGTACGTGTGCTATTATCGTGTGTGTAATATAATGAGCGGTTAAAATTGATTCCACGTCATAAATTAAAATTCATCATTAGTTTAGCAGTCAGTCACATCATTTGATTTGAAATATAATTGGTTAAATAGTTAACTTATATTAGAAGATTAGTGGAAAATTCGACTGGTAGATCAGTTGATAAGACTAGGTTATTTCAGTCGAGAGTTCACTAACAACTGTCTTCTCAGTTAACTTCTTGAACCATTATTCCCCCTTAATAAATGTATTAACGCAAAATTACGGCAATGGTCAGTAATGATTAAAGATGAGTATTGTGCTCGGCATAGCAAACGTCACAGAGTGAAGTGTCCTTTCGTTTCCCTTTTGGCCTATAAATAAGAGTGAAAGGGTTAGCCAAAATTATCTCAGCAAGTAAGTTTCAAAGATAAGGAAAATGGCAGAAGCTGGAAGCTCAAGCGACGCTCAGTTTACACTGCAGGCCAGGAAACAGTCCATAGAAGATGAAGTCTTCTACGCTAGCCTTCCTTACTGGGAGGAGATGCAGGAACTGGAGTTCCTGTATTACTCTGGGCGGGTCTCTTCTTTCAGGCGAAAGGCCCAACTTCAAGAGGTGCGAGAGCTCCTAGAGGTTCCTGCGGGGGTGGACCTTTTTAAAGAGTGTTATCTCTACAAGCTCTTTCTTCTGAAGGAGCTAGAGATCCTCCGCCGCATCGCTGCCTCCCACAATTTCTGCAAAACCTCTTCCTCAGCACTAGCTGCATGGATGAGTTTGTGGATAATTGCTGTGGAGAAAGAATATGAAATTGTAACCGGCTCCTCTTCTTAATAAAATATTTATTATGTTTTATCGTCTTTGTTCTTTTATTTCTGCCTGCAATGATCTAGAAGAGATATAATCATAAACACTTGCTGACATCAGTTAAGAACTTATAAGAATAAGCAACTCAGTTATATATTCAGTAAAACAGCAATAAAGGTTAACAGCAAATTATGACCAATGATCATGTAATCCTGTTATATGATCTAATGACATGCTAACAGTCATCAGTTTTGATAAGTAAACAAATGAACTGATGAAATACTAATTGATAAATAACTAATAAAATTCAAACTGTTATTAACTGATATCTTAAATGTCCTCGGTAAATGTGAGAGTTGTTTTAATTGACTTGTGATTCTTCAACTTCTTCAACACCTTTTTCTTATAAATGAGATGATAGTGGTGATAATGTGATCAGTTCAAAATTATTTCAACATGTCTGATTCTGATGCATGTAGTAGCACGCACGTTCATGTGACTGAACAGTCAGCCCCTCGTTTAGCTGAAATTAAAAGAAAGATGGAGAAATATGTTTTTCAGAAGGTATTGACAACCTGGGAAAAGATTGATGAGTTGAAGATGGTGAGTGATAGTGGTGTCATTCCTACTCGTGCTTAGGAGAGAAGAGCACTGAAATACCTTGCTCGTTTTGAGGTTATCCACGTTAATGATTTGGTTGAAGACAAATGTCTTTTTGAAGCAATGCTATGGAAGGAGTGGCATGTTGTGGATAAGATTTCAAAGTCAAGGGCATTTGCTGGAGTTCGAATTTATGAGTTGAATGACTGGGTTAGGGCATGGCTAGATACAGTTGGATCTATGATTTCTTCTGTACATTGGGAACGTTGGTATTCTTAATGAAATATTATTATCAATTTGTTGTATTTTTATTTTCTGCACTTAATTCTGTTAGTGAAGTTATATCAATTAAACCAAGAATATTTCGGAAATAAGAAATTTTAGCCTCTGGTAACGGTTTTGTGAAGATGTCTGCTGCTTGTTGTTCCGTTGAGACGTATTCTAATCTGATGTTCTTCTTTAGTGCATGATCTCTGATGAAATGATGTCTGACATCTATATGCTTAGTCCTGGAGTGAAGAACTGGATTGTATGCAATAGCTATTGTACTAGTGTTGTCACAGAATATTGGTGATTCCTTTGCATCAACACCATAATCTTTCAGTTGTTGCTGAATCCAGAGTAGTTGGGCACAGCAGCTTCCAGCAGCAAGATATTATGCTTCAGTTGTGGAAGTTGCTATGGATGTTTGCTTCTTACTGAACCAAGAGATCAGTCTGTCTCCAAGAAACTGACATGATCCACTTGTACTTTTACGATCAAGCTTGCATCCTGCATAATCTGCATCTGAATAGCCAACTAAATTAAAGATGAGTCTTTAGAGTACCATAAACCAACATTTTCCGTGCCTTTAAGATATCTCAAGATACGTTTGGCCGCAGAAAAATGTGATTGCTTGGGGTTAGCTTGAAATCTCGCACATATACATACAACAAACATAATATCAGGACGACTAGCAGTTAGGTACAATAAAGAACCTATTAAACCTCTGTATAGTGTCGTCTCAACTGATATTCCACCTTGATCAGTGTCTAATTTAACTGATGAACTCATTGGAGTGCTTGCTGCTGAACAAGATTCCATGCCAAATTTTCTTAGCAATTCCTTGGTATATTTGGTTTGACTAATAAATGTTCCTGAATCCAGTTGCTTTACTTGTAAACCAAGAAAGAATGTCAGCTCACCCATCATGCTCATCTCGAATTTATCCTGCATCAGCTTGGAAAATTTCTTGCATAATTTGGGGTTAGTTGACCCAAAAATAATATCATCAACGTAAATTTGAACAAGTAAGATATGATCATTTTTTGAGAATTTAAACAAAGTCTTATCAACTGATCTAACAGAAAAATCATGATCAGTTAGGAATTTTGAGAGAGTTTCATACCAAGCCCGTGGAGCTTGTTTGAGACCATATAATGCTTTGTTCAAATGATAAACGTGATCAGGAAAATTATGATTGACAAAACCTGGAGGTTGTTCAACGTAGACTTCTTCTTGAAATTGTCCATTTAGGAATGCACTTTTCACATCCATTTGATAGACTTTAAAGTTTTTGAAGGATGCATAGGCAAGAAATATTCTGATTGCCTCCAGTCTTGCAACTGGTGCATATGTTTCATCATAATCAATTCCTTCTTCTTGTCTATACCCTTGTGCCACTAACCTTGCTTTGTTGCGCACAACTGAACCATCTTCGTTCAGTTTGTTTCTGTACACCCATTTTGTACCTATAACAGTTTTAGAAACTGGTCTTGGAACTAAGTTCCAGACATTGTTATGAACAAACTGATTTAGCTCTTCTTGCATTGCATTAATCCAATTAGGATCAGCAAGAGCTTCGGCAGTTTTTGTTGGTTCGATTTGAGATACAAAAGCTGAATGAATAAATAAATTGAGCATCTGATTTCTTGTTCTTACTGGATCAGATGGGTTACCTATTACCAGTTCTGGAGGATGTGATTTCTTCCATCTAAATTCAGCATTGGGTACTTCACAGCCAGCAAATTCTTCATTAGGTAACTGAATGTTCTCAGTTTCAGTTGGAGCTGATTCAGTTGATAATTGATTTCCATTAGTTTGCTCCACTAACTGATTGTCAAGATTTGCTTCCAATTCAGCTGGTTGATCCAATATCTCAGGTTCAAGTGTATGAAAGATATTCTGATTATTACGACTTTCGTCTGAGTCATCATCTTCCAGACTGATATCTGTAAAACGATCAGCTAGCTCAACTTGATCAGTTGGCTTATCGATTAGTGCAGTTTCATCAAAATCAACATGTGCAGATTCTTCAACATTCAAGGTTTTCTTATTAAATACTCTGTAAGCTATGCTAACTGATGAATATCCAAGGAATATTCCTTCTGCTGATTTGACATCGAATGCTTTTAGATAATTTTTACCATTGTTATGAATAAAACATCTACAACCAAATATTTTGAAGTAAGTGATTATGCTTTTTCTTCCATGCCAGATCTCATATGGTATTTTCATGTGATTTTTATTAATCATTGATCTGTTCTGAGTGTAGCATGCAGTGTTTACTGCTTCTGCCCAAAATCTTTGAGAAATACCTGAATCAGCAAGCATCGTTCTAGCGGCTTCCTTAAGAGTCCGATTCCTTCTCTCAGCTACACCGTTTTGCTGAGGTGTTCTTGCTGCTGAGAACTCATGCTTGATTCCAGTATTTTCTAAAAAGTTTGAAAGTGTTTGATTGATGAATTCAGTTCCTCGATCAGATCTGATTCGATCAATCCCAACTGATTTTTCATTTAAAAGTCTTTTGAAGAGTTTAATCAGTTGTGCAACAGTATGGTATTTGGATTTGAGAAATATAACTCAAGTAAATCTTGAAAAGTCATCTACGACCACCAAGGTGTATTTCATTCCCCCTAAGCTCATGACTGGTATTGGACCAAAGAGATCCATGTGCAATAATTCTAAGCATCGGGATGAAGATTTACAGCCTTTGTTTTTGAAAGAGGATCGAACTTGTTTTCCATACTGACATGCTGAACAAAGTTTTTCTTTTGAAAAATTTATTTTGGGCAAACCAGTTACAAGTTCATGCTTACTCAGATGGGCAATAGATTTAAAATTTAAATGATTTAACCGTTTATGCCACAACCAGTTTTGAGATGATTTAGACGCAATAAAACATACTGGTGTATAAGGTTGATCATTCCAGCTGACTTTGTAAGTGTTTCCACACCTTTTGCCAGTTAGAATAATTTCTTCAGTTGAGTTTTTGACTGAACAAGAGTGTTTTTCAAACTGAACTGAGAATCCATTATCGCATAACTGACTAATGCTTATCAGATTATACTTAAGATTCTCGACTAATAAAATATCATTAATGGTGAAGTTACCATGGATAAGCTTACCCACAGTTTTACCTTTGGAATTATCCCCAAAACTGATGTTTGGACCATTGTATTTGACCAGTTGAGACAATAAGTTTGAATCTCTTGTCATGTGTCGTGAACATCCACTGTCCAGATACCATATTGATCCAATGCTTGTTCCTATTGCCTGTAATTAAACACAAAATAAGATTCTAGTACCCTTTTCTATTTGGGTCCAAAGTTGATTAGTCCTTTAGGAATCCAGACTTGAATCAGCCGATATCTTTTCTGAATTGGCTTACTGTTGTAGTAGTTTGAGTAGCCATATGAATATTTTCTGCTGAGATTTTTTGGTTGCTGATTCCATGAGTCAGTCTTACCCTTTGGATTATATCAAATTCCACATCTCATGCCTTTAATCATATTCTGAGATGGCTGTTCAATCAGTTTGCTCGACTCTTCTTGATTTTGTACCATAACTGATTTTACAAAGTGAATATATTTCCCTTTGTTCATATTTAGTTTTGGTTGAGTATCTTGGGAAGACAAATCATCTTTACTACAGAATCCTAAACCAGTTTTATCATCAACTGATTTCTGAGAATTCTGTATATTAGTTAAAGCTTTAGATGATTTGTTCCAAACTTGAATGAGCTCATTGAGCTTTGTATTTTCAAGCGACATTTTTTGAATCATTGATTGATTCCTGCTTCTTTCATCAGTGAGTTCAGCAATCTCCCTTCTCAGACTCAACATTTCAACTGATTCATCAGTTTTTGTTTTGTTGTCTTTGGGATCATCTTGCTTTGCTCTGAGTTTTTCAAATGATAAAGCAAGCTTTTGATACTCATTGACCATGTCATGAAGAGTTGAGATGAGTTCTTCTCGTGTAAAATCAATAGAGCTAAAATCAAATACCTGCTCGCAGCTTGATTGATCTTCTATTTTATCTGCCATTAGACATGTTACTTCTTCCTCATCCTCACTTGAACTGCAAGAGCTTTCTG
This sequence comes from Primulina eburnea, assembly GCF_022965805.1. Taxonomy (NCBI): domain Eukaryota; kingdom Viridiplantae; phylum Streptophyta; class Magnoliopsida; order Lamiales; family Gesneriaceae; genus Primulina; species Primulina eburnea. The sequence continues at coordinate 13,818,768 of NC_133117.1, forward strand.
GATCTGACTCTTCGCTGTCAGTTTCTGCCCATTTGGCTTTTCTATCTTCAGCTAGGAGTACTTCATGTTTCTTCTTGTAAGGCTTCTTTTCGTCCTTAGATCTTCTTTTGTGCTCATACATCTTCTTCTTTCTTTCAGTTGTGGTTTGATTATCCTTTTTAGGCTTTGGACAGTTGGCAATAAAGTGACCGGATTTGCCACAGTTGAAACATACATTAGACTCTTCTCTGGAGTTGTTTCTTTGATAATTCTTCTGAAAATTTCCTTGATTTTTCCTCATGAATCTTCCAAATTTCTTAATGAATAGAGACATGGCATCATTGCTCAGCTGATCAGCAGTTTTCTCAACTGGACCAGTTGATTCATTTCTAACAGCAGTCAAGACAGTAGTTGCTGCTGGAGTAGATGGTTCTCCTTCTCGAGTTTGAAGTTCAAACTCATATGCTTTTAGATCTGCAAATAAATCATGAAGTTCAACTTTGTTAAGATCTTTGGATTCCCTCATTGCCATAGTTTTGACATCCCATTCTTTGGGAAGTCCTCTGATTACTTTCAACGCTACTTCTTTATTTGTATGCACTTTTCCAAGTGCATTTAGTTCGTTGATGATACAGCTTGTTCTTTCATCATACTCATCCATTGTTTCTCCCATCTTCATTCTGATGATGTCGAACTTCTGCATAGCAACTGAAAGTTTGTTTTCTTTTGTTTGATCATTTCCTTCGCAAAGTTGAATTAACTTCTCCCAAATTTCTTTGGCGGTTTTGCACATTTTGATCTTACTGAACGTTACTTTGTCCAGTGTCTTATACAATATGTCTTTTGCAACGTTGTCTAGATTTGCCTTTCTTTTGTCCTCTGTAGTCCACTCATCTCGAGGCTTTTCAATTCGGTGAGGTGCCCCTTCAGTAATAGCAACAGCTGTGTTTGCTTTCAAAATCTTCATGGGTCCGTCAGTTATGACGTACCACATGTCATCGTCTTGTGCAGCTAGATGAGCCTGCATTCTGATTTTCCAATCATCGAAATCTTCCCTGGAGAACATTGTAATCTTATTGAATGAAGACATAGTGATTAGATTGAGGATAGATAATCTTTGACAGGATATGCATTGCTCTGATACCACTTGTTAGGATCGGTTATTGACTAAGGAGTGTTTAGAAGGGGGGGGGTTGAATAAAAACTTCTAGGAATTTAAATGTTTTTCGAAAAAGGTAGTTCAGTTTTGTTACAAACTGAACTAAGTATCCTGTCGGTCAATATCAATCAGTTAAACTGAATAAGCAGTTGCGGAAAATAAACTGATTGAAAGATAGAATATCTAATTGGAAATAAAAAGCTGAAGTAAAGATAACACCATATGTTTCTGGATGTTCGGAGAATTGAATAACTCCTACGTCACCCCTTCTATCACAAGGATAGGATATTCACTAAAAGACTTTGATCGAGTACAACGCTTGTACAGACCCACTTCAGTTAGGACTTATCTATTGCCTGAACTGAAACTCTTAGTATAATACAATGATCTCTGTAAGTAACTGGACTTAGCACTTATCGAATTATCAATATTTCAGAGTGCTAGTTTGCTCAATGTGTAGCCTAGATTGCTACGAATAGATCTGATAAGTGTGAGCTGAGATTTTGACAGAGTAATGGCAAGTTTGAGATTGGTCAATCTTATCTACTGTCAAATGCTCTTTAGTCATATTTATAGACTTATCTTTCAACGGTAATTTTGAATTCTCGTATCCGTTGATTGCCACCTTATCATTTCTTGGACAATGTTCTTGATTGCCGCTTCATCATTTATTGTAAGACGGCGTATTAATCTCAATAGCCGAAATACGTTTTTCTATGCAGTGCGGATTTCCATATTCAGTTGCTGTCTGATATGTCTTTTTGTCTGTTGAATGATCTTTCCCGAGGTATCTTCAGTTGAGAAGCTTTAATGTTTTCGGCTGAATGTTTTAACTGATCAGTTCTCAACTGATCAGTTTGTGTCAACTGATTTTAGTTGAATGTTCAGCTGCCGAATTTGCTTTCATGTACTAGTTGATTTGATCGATTGGTTTATGTTTTGTCAAACTCCAGAATTTAGTTTCCAACATAATCCTTGCATCCATGCTTATTGATTAAAGAAATAAAGAAATATAAAATGTTTAAATAGCCGAAATACCTCTAATAAGCATAGTGTCTGGCTCCGTTTCCACAGCATGCATCACATACACTCGTCCAGTCAAAGGCTGCCTCATCTTTGAGAAGTCTGTAGCTTTATGCATGTCGCCTCCACAATTGAAGCACTTGTAGGTGCCCCACATGCATGTGCCAAAGTGTTGGCGATCGCATTCTTTACACCGCGGATTCTTTATAGAGCAACCACCCATGAAGCAGCATCCAGGGGTGGTCGAGATACCACCTTAGTATTCATGGGAATAGCAAGTCTATGATGCATCATTGTACGCATCGCCCAACCATGTAACCATCATGCATTTAAATTTAAAAATACATATAACATCCTAATTCATATATCATATAAGCATTTATAATTCAGCATATAATATTTTAAGCAGTAAAACTCACAGACTTTGAAGCTTGGCTTTTTGAGCTTCTCGGAGTGGCAGTAACACAATCATTTCGGGATCCTTCGCTCTAATACCAACTGAGATGTCCCTTACTTTTAAATATAAAATATGGCAATTTTTTTCTTTATATAATCATAAATCAGGAAATTTGAAACTCTCACTTTAAAAATAAACTCAACATTTAAAAATCTTTAATTGCATAAAATCTCACAAAACTTCAACCGTAAAACGTCCATTTAAAATATTTCAAGACTAAACCTCAAAACAAAGCATAAATATTTAATAAAATAATTATCAAAATCTTTACTTTAAATTTAAAGTTAAGTCTACTAGTGCGAAAAATGAAAGTCTAATGACTCAGCACGTTCTAACCATACATAGCAAATAGTACATATACAGACACATGATGCTCTAAAATAAATCTTTTAATAAAATAAATTGACGTAAAAACTCGTAAGCGTATTTAAATACGTAATATCATCAGCTTCTTTAGTGTAAATTTTTTCACATACAACATCATAAATCATTTCCTCATCATATATCATTTTGGGTGAAATTTGATCCTTGAAAGTGACTATTCTTTATCCGTTATCATTCATCCTCTGGTCGAGTGATCAGTCTATATACACAAAGTAACTTGGGGCGGGGTGTCATTGTTAGAGTAGTTGCCCGTCGAGCCAAGTGTTGGCCGAGTGTTCACAATGAAACTCTATGTATAACCATCTTTATTTTAATAATATTTGAAATTATTGTTTTGGCAAATCTTTATCTGTATACCCATGCTAGCTGCATAGATAAAGCCCTTGAATATACAAATAGTAGAAAGAATATGAGATGCTCATATGATGAGTATCATGAAACTCATATTTGGAATACAGCATATTCTAAAAAGTTCCTAGTCGATTCAGTCGCCACTAAGAAGAATATAGGCCGCTCGAGTTTGAGACTAGTATCTACGATGTGAGTACCATGTTTCATTGGTAGGGGACATTGTGATGTCCGAGCATGCAGATACGTGCTCCTGGTAGAGTGCACTGAACAACCCTCCATAAAAGGACTTTCCAAGTGGTTCTCACTTATCGAGTGGGAACGTCCTAGTTTATGGATGTACAACATTAGTCCTTATGACCTGGGACAACATTGAGATTCTATGTGCTAGAATTACACTTTGACTTGTTTACCGACTCTCATGGGGTCATCAGGTGGCAAGGTTGGGTGTTCTGTCGAAACATATAGGAGTCGATGCATTGTAGTCGGGGATTCACCGCTTACCTTCGGGTATGGATATCCTATGTGTTATCATGTGTATGTAGGTTGAAATCTCTGATCAGATTATGGTGGTAATTATGAAAGGGGTTTCATAGATTACACCATCGATGCAACTACGACATGACACTTAGTATCGATTCATTGACAACTCTCGATATACCAATGGTTGTCGAATCGGTCGGGATATATGAGTTGAAGGGACCGTACTGTACGCTAACCATAATTGAATGGTTCTTGCAGGCACTATCATTTGATACCTAGGGAATCATGTAAGCGATGATGCTAGGCGTTTAACATGACTGGTTGGGTACTATCAGACTTGAGTTTTGACGTTCTTGTTATCAAGGAGTTGATAAGTAAGAATGGAGCAATTGGGGTATGCTCATATAAGGACATGTTTAGTCCGAATCACATGGAGATGTGAACCCACGGCTAGTTGTATCAATGAACCATTGAGGGCCACACAAGTACTAGCTTTCTAGATCCCGTTGAGAATTAAAATAGTTCAATGTGTTGAACGGCTTATAAAGGAGTTTATAAGCGTAAAGAAAAATTAGAAGTATGACTTCTATAAAGGAGAAAATAGTTCAATGTGTTGAACGGCTTATAAATGAGTTTATATGCGTAAAGAAAAATAGAAGTATTACTTCTATGAGAGAAATGTAAATTTTGATTTATGAATGTGTTCCTAAATTAAAAGTTGGCCAAGTGAATAATGTATTTGAAAATTGTGATTTTCATAAACATTATTATGGACTAAATTAAATTAATTCAAGTGTTGAATTAATTAAACACTAGTGGACCTAGTAGAGTCTAAATAATTAAATTAATTAAAGTGTTTAATTAATTAAATTATATTGAGTCTTGTAGAGCTCAATTTAAATAAATTATTTAACTAGTGGACTTGAGTAAATTCAAGTAATGTTTAATTAATCTCAAAAATGTTTGAGATAATTAAATTAAGTCCATGGATTTTTAATTTGTTAAAAACCATATAATATATGCATGCATGGGAGGTGAAGGGTTGGAGACTACTTTTTGTGTTATCAAGGCATGGCATGCAAAAAGGTGTTTTTGCTTTTAGTTTTTTGCAAGTCCAAGACAAGTCTCCCTTTCCCATTACACACTCTCCATGGCCGAAACTTGCACATGATTCTCTCCCATTTTCTCTCAATTTTTGTTCTTCAATTTGTTGAGGAAGAAATATAATTCAATTTGAAAAATCCTCTTAATTTTCTAGTACAAATTAAGAGGGGATCTACCTAGTTGGTGGTGGTCTTAATAGTTGAGCAAGGAGTGCTCAAAGGAAGCTTGAAGATTGTTTCTACCATTGAAGAGCTAAGGTGTTTACACCTTAGTTGGAGCCATACATCAATCCTTGTGATTGATAGGTACATTTCTTAACACACTATGAATGTCATTTTGTGTTTATTGTATTTGCTACACATTATATAAGGGGTGGCCGAAAATATTCCATGAAAAATCAAATTTTATAAACTTCCGTTGCGCTTCCGGTCACCGTAACCGATCCCCTTTCAACTTGCACTAGAGCCAACTACCCATATGCTTCAAACCCATTGAATAATGGTCCAGGTAAAGGCTTAGCTAGTGGATCAGCAACATTATCTTTGGATCCGACTATGTCAAAAGACACTTCTTCCTCTTTCCACAATCTCTCCGAGGATGTGGTACTTTCTCAATACATGTTTGGACTTTTGATGAGACCTTGGCTCCTTTGCTTGAGCTAAAGCTCCCATGTTGTCACACAACACCGGGACATGAGCAACTCCATTAGGAATGACGTCCAACTCTTAAACAAAATTCGTTATCCAAAAAGCCTCCCTTGCTGCATCTGATGCAGCAATGTATTCGGCCTCTGTGCTGGAATCCGCAGTTTTGTCTTGCTTGGAACTCTTCCAAGAGACAGCAGCACCATTGAGCATGAATACAAACCCAGAGGTTGAATTCGAGTCATCGATATCGCTTTGGAAGCTAGAGTCGGTATAGCCTTCCAATTTCAGTTCTCCACCCCATAGACCAAGAACAATTTATTGGTCCTTCTCAAATACTTGAGGATGTCTTTCACAACTTTCAATGTGGAAGACAAGGGTTCGATTGATATCTACTCACTACACTTAGTGCGAAAGCCACGTCAGGACATGTAGATATCATCTCATACATGATGCTACCAATCGCAAATGCATAAGGAATGCTTGTCATCGCCACTATCTCCGCATCAGTCTTGGGAGACATAGACTTGGATAGGGACACGCCATGACACATTGGTAGATGTCCTCTCTTGGACTCATCTATCGAGAACCGCTTCACGATGGTATCAATGTATGTGGACTGGGTGAGACCAAGCAATCTTCTTGATCTATCTCTATAGATCTGTATTCCCAATACAAAAGATGCTTCACCCAAGTCCTATATCGAGAACTCACTTGCTAACCATATTTTAGTTGATTGCAACATTCCTACATCATTCCCAATGATTAGAATGTCATCAACATACAGCACCAGGAATGTCACAGCACTCCCACTGACCTTATTATACACACAGGGTTCCTCAGGATTCTTAGTAAAACCAAACTCTTTGATTGTACTATCGAATCTAAGGTTCCAACTCCTAGATGCTTGCTTTAGACCATAAATGGATCTTTGAAGTTTGCATACCATATGCTCACTTCCGACAGATGTAAACCCTTCAGGTTGAGACATGTAAATCTCTTCTTTAATATCCCCATTAAGAAAGGCTGTCTTGACATCCATCTGCCATATCTCATATTCATACCATGCAGATATGGCTAGCAATATCCTTATGGACTTGAACATCGCAACTGGAGAAAAGGTTTCCTCAAAGTCAACTCCTTGTCTTTGAGTTTATACTTTTGCTACCAATCGCGCCTTGAAGGTCAATACCTTCCCATCCGCCCCAAGTTTCCTCTTGTAAATCCATTTACACCCTATGGGAACAATTCCCTCAGGTGGATCCACGAGATTCCACACTTGGTTCGAATGCATGGAATTCATCTCAGATTCCATTGCTTCAAGCCACTTTGGATTAATCGGCATCAGATAATGCTTCCTTGAAGGTCCTTGGATCACATCCATGGATAGGCTCATCATGGCCCTCTTCAAGAAGCAGAACATACATCATAGGTGGTCTCGAGACTCTCTCGGATCTTCTAGGAGCTTGTATCTTCTCTCTTGGCTCTTCGGGTGTGGGTTCTATAATTGTGGGTGTCTCTCGAACTTCTTCGAGTTCTATCATCTCCCCTTTTCTATCCAATAGAAATTCCTTTTCCAAAAAGGTTGCATTCCTAGAAACAAACACCTTTGTTTCTTGGGGATGATAGAAATGATATCCAATTGAATTACTTGGATATCCCACAAATAAACATAAAATGGATTGACTATCTGTCTCCCACTACCTGCTTCACATAAGGAGGGCACCCCCATATTCTAAGATCATAATATTTGGGTGGCTTACCCATCCATATCTCATATGGTGTCTGCCTATAAATGGACAATTAGTGGAATATCTTTCAATTTTAAGTTATAGAGATCGTTTTCAAGTTCACCAGTACCAATCAAACATTCATTCTTGTAAATATTGCAAACACCTTTGCTAAAAAAACAAGAATATCCATCTTTATCAACATAGAAATGGAAACAATGTTTTTCAAAAAATTAGGTACAAACAAAACATCTCATAAAATTAACTTAAAACTATTGTTCAACAATAAGTAAACATATTCAATAGCCTTGGCAGCAACTCTTGCTCCATTGCCCATCCTCAAGAAGGTCACACCTTCCCTAGGCCTCCTACTTCTTTCCATCACCTATAACTCATTACAGAGATGTGAGCCACAACCGGTATCCAATACCTAAGAAGTAGAGTTAATTGAAATGTTTACTTTATTTTAGAACATACTGTTTCCAGAACTCTGCTGGGCCAGATATTCCTTGCAATTTCAACTCCAATGTCCAGGCTTCTTGCAGTGATGACAAACATCACTAGTCTTGTCAGCCTTAACTGGTGTGGCTGCCACAACGGGATTCGGAGATTGCCTCAACAAGGGCATGTTCTTCTTGGGACGTTGGAAAGAACGCTTCTTTCCCTTCCCATGTGGATCAATCTTCGTACCAGATGAAGAACCAACATAAAGAACCAACTTCTCTTTCTTGATGGTTGATTCAAACGTAACAAGCATATTCACCAACTCCTCAAGGGTCGGCTCCATCTTGTTCATGTTGAAGTTCACCACAAAAGTATCAAATTAGCTAGGCAGCGATAAGAGCAACACGTCTGTGGTCAACTTCGAAGGCAAGATCAGATCCATGCCAACGAGCTTGTCCACGAGCCCAATCAACTTCAGGCCATGCTCATGGACCGAGGCCCCATCTCGCATGCTCAAAGTGATCAGCTCCTTGTCGGTAGCATGCCTAAGAGGCCGTGTTTGCTCATCAAAGAGCTCCTTGAGATGCAAATGAATGTCAGCAGCACACTTTGCATCCTCAAAACGCCTCTGCAGCTCATCATTCATAGAAGTCAGCATATAACACCTGGCTATCAAGTCATGGTCACACCATTCCTTGTAAGCATGCAATTCCTCAGGAGTGCAGTCAGTCGGAGCCTCAACAGGGGGCGACTCAGTCAGTGTATATGCTACCCTTTCCGAATTCAAGACGATTTTTAGGTTTCTTAGCCAAGTGAGGTAATTAGGTCCAGTTAATATGTGTTTGTCGAGTATTACGGATATCGGATTGCGAATCGAAGACATTTTCAATTTGTATTGAAAAGTTAAAACAGATAAATGTTGATGACTATTTTAAAATATTTAGTAAGATATGAAGTTTGGACTTTTACTTCATAAATATTTGTTCCCACTGTTTTGACATCTTTCACTACCCTCTAGTGAAAACGGGAAACTCCTTTCCTCAGTAGGTACGTAAGGTCCAATTAGCGAATTATGATCCCGAATAATATCAGCCAATCACAATTCCTAAAAGATAGTTTCCAATTGCATCACAATGCAACCCTCTACGTAAACTTTTGTCTCACGTTTGATTAGGACCCAATAATATGACGTCATTCATCTTCACGTGTCAAGCCTTACCCATCGATGTTGAACCTTGATGGACGGTCGCCATGAGTTCCCCCAATAATATGAGCCAAAATCATGGGAATTTCACGTAGTTCACATCACCATGTCAATGGATGTCACAGCTTTCCGTTACCCAGAGCTCCACCAATAATATGAGCCGAGCCCCGAGTACGGGTAGCGTTCATCATGCACCCATTGTCGATGGAAGACATGGAAATTATAAACAAATTTATAATTCCTCTTTTCGGGCTTGATATTAATTTTGCATCTTATTCAAAATGAGGGTTTTTTAATTTTGAAAGGTCTCATCATTAATTTTATTTAAAAGCTCGTCATGTTTGATCGTATGTTTGCCGGATTCATGCAACTTTGTTATTATCATAATAATAACGCACATACTCATTATTTATAACATATCATGCATATATTATAAACAGTAAACAAAACAAGGATGATCAATCGCCCCAATACTAATGGCCTGTGTGAGCTAAACACGGGCCTAGGTCCAATCCTAGGAAAATGCATGGGATGCAAATGCAACTATTACATTAGCTTCAAATATTTACATGTCTTCGATCTTCATAATCATCATGGCCACCATCTTCCAATCTTGATCATCCACTATACTAATATTTACAAATAAATATCCATGGCAAATACGGATACATCCCATGGGGGTGGGAACGGACCATAAACCAAACCCACTTTAAATTTGATAATTATTACAATCATTCAACACAAAATATCCTAGCATACACCTAGAAAATTGGGCTTGGGCTTTTGATCATCCTTCATGCATAATATCTCATATCATACACCATCAATTAATTATCACAATAATTAATCGATCCAATATTATATATCTTGATCCAATCACTAACCGCCACGATTATAAACTCAATTAACAAGTATACAAACACCTTTGTCTACTTTCCAATTAATTTATTTATAACCGAATTTCTTATAAATCACAATTTACTATAAATAATTAAAGTCCAATTTCAATTATTTATTTTATGAGAAAAAATTTGCAACTTTTGTAATTTTAAACTTAAGGGCCCAAAAACTTATTTTTCACCAAAAACATTTTGGCCCATTTAAAATTCACAAATATGTTAGCCATCTAATGGCCCAAAAACTCAAGGCCCATGACACTTTGATTATCCAAAGAACTTTTGAAACCCTAGTCGTCATCGCCGTCGCCGGAGCTCCGTCGCCGGATTCCGGCCAACTTGGGAAAATTTTTTTTTTTTAATAAAATGTAGGGGCTGTTCGGGCAGCCCCTCGGACAACCCAAGCTGCCCGAAATGGGCAGCAACTAGCTGCCCAAAATTCCCCGAAACCGGCCTTGATTCGATGCAAAATTTTGTTCTCATGCGGTTAGAAATCGATCTCAACATAATATCTTGTAATTGCTACACAAAATCGTAACCATAGCTCGAATACCACTTGAAAGGGGATCGGTTACGGTGACCGAAAGCGCAACGGAAGTTTATAAATTTTGATTTTTCATGGAATATTTTCGGCCACCCTTATATAATGGGTAGCAAATACAATAAACACAAAATGACATTCATAGTGTGTTAAGAAATGTACCTATCAATCACAAGGATTGATGTATGGCTCCAACTAAGGTGTAAACACCTTAGCTCTTCAATGGTAGAAACTATCTTCAAGCTTCCTCTGACCACTCCTTGCTCAACTATTAAGCCCACCACCAACTAGGTAGATCCCCTCTTAATTTGCACTAGAAAATTAAGAGGATTTTTCAAAGAGAAGTATATTTCTTCCTCAACAAATTGAAGAACAAAAATTGAGAGAAAATGGGAGAGAATCATGTGCAAGTTTCGGCCATGGAGAGTGTGCAATGGGGAAGGGAGACTTATCTTGGACTTGCAAAAAGCTAAAAGCAAAAACACCTTTTTGCATGCCATGCCTTGATAACCCAAAAAGTAGTCACCAACCCTTCACCTCCCATGCATGCATATATTATATGGTTTTTAACAAATTAAAAACCCATGGACTTAATTTAATTATCTCAAACATTTTTTAGATTAATTAAACATTACTTGAATTTACTCAAGTCCACTAGTTAAATCATTTATTTAAATTGAGCTCTACAAGACTCAATATAATTTAATTAATTCAACACTTGAATTAATTTAATTATTTGGACTCTACTAGGTCCACTAGTGTTTAATTAATTCAACACTTGAATTAATTTAATTTAGTCCATAATAATGTTTATGAAAATCACAAATTCAAATACATTATTCACTTGGCCAACTTTTAATTTAAGAACACATTCATAAATTAAAATTTACATTTCTCTCATAGAAGTAATACTTCTATTTTTCTTTACGCTTATAAACTAATTTATAAGCCGTTCAACATATTGAACTATTTTCTCCTTTATAGAAGTCATACTTTTAATTTTTCTTTACGGTTATAAACTCCTTTATAAGCCGTTCAACACAATGAACTATTTTTACTTCTCAACGGGATCTAGAAAGCTAGTACTTGTGTGGACCTCAATGGTTCATTGATAAAACTAGCCGTGGGTTCACATCTCCATGTGATTCGGACTAAACATGTCCTTATATGAGCATACCCCAATTGCTCCATTCTTATTTATCAACTCCTTGATAACAAGAACGTCAGAACTCAAGTCTGATAGTACCCAACCAATCATGTTAAACGCCTAGCAGCATCGCTTACATGATTCCCTAGGTATCAAATGATAGTGCCTGCAATAACAATTCAATTATGGTTAGCGTACAGTACGGTCCCTTCAACTCATATATCCCGACCGATTCGACAACCATTGGTATATCAAGAGTTGTCAATGAATCGATACTATGTGTCATGTCGTAGTTGCATCGATGGTGTAATCTATGAAACCCCTTTCATAATTACCACCATAATCTGATCAGAGATTTCAACCTACATACACATGATAACACATAGGATATCCATACCCGAAAGTAAGCGGTGAATCCCCGACTACAATGCATCGACTCCTATATGTTTCGACAGAACACCCAACCTTGCCACCTGATGACCCCATGAGAGTCGGTAAACAAATCAAAGTGTAATTCTAGCACATAGAGTCTCAATGTTGTCACGGGTCATAAGGACTAATGGTGTACAACCATAAACTAGGACGTTTCCACTCGATAAGTGAGAACCACTTGGAAAGTCTTTTTATGGAGGGTTGTTCAGTGCACTCTAACAGGAGCACCTATCTGCATGCTCGGACATCACAATGTCCCCTACCAATGAAACATGGTACTCACATCGCAGATACTAGTCTCGAACTCGAGCGGCCTATATCATTCTTAGCGGCGGCTGAATCGACTAGGAACTGTTTAGAATATACAGTATTCCAAATATGAGTTTCATGATACTCATCATATGAGCATCTCATATTCTTTCTAATATTTTGTATATTCAAGGGCTTTATCTATGCAACTAGCATGGGTATACAGATAAAGATTTGCCGAAACAATAATTTCAAATATTATTAAAAGAAAGATTGCTTATACATTGAGTTTCATTGTGAACACTCGACCAACACTTGGCTCGACGGGCACCTACTCTAACAGTCATCAACTCTCGTGACTGAGCCATGACAATATATGGAATACGATCGTCAGACTCTCTCTAGGGCCTTATCCGATAAATGGGCTCTCTCTGGGGCCTTTTCCCTCACGATATTCTCATTTGTATACTCTTTGTCACAGTCAATTCACATCATTCAAAATATTTCTCCCTTTTATTTTATTTATAAAATATCATTTTCTTCCAAAAATCGTAAAATAACATTTGTTTTCATGAAAAATTGTACAAACTGTGCATATAAAATAAAAAAAATCAATTTTTCATTATATCATTTGGCATGTGTCATGATTCGTCAGGACACTATAAAATCTCTCGTACTATGCTAAAGGTTATTTTAAATGTCTATAATGATTCTTCAGGACACTATCAGATCTCTCGTACCCCTGGACCTCGAACTTCCCACTTTCTGGCTTTGAACTTCCCAATTTTGATTTTTTTTTCTTTACTTGACTCGAGCCTATCCATAGCATAATCTAATCATATTTTTGACTTATAATATTTTTATTAGACTTATATCCAAGCTTTTCGATTTAATTACCTAATAGCTAAACCGTGAAGCGTTTTGAACTCAAATAAATTCAAAACTTAAATTTTCTTCCCAATTTTAAAATTAGAATTTTCATCCCTAAACTACCCCCATCAACAATGATCCAGCCCTTGTGAACCACGGTTCGAGCCTATCTCTTTCCTTGGCCAAAACCGAGCCTACTTCATCCCTAGAACCATTCGCATCTCCCAAACCATGAGCCACCACCGAGCCTCCCTGGACCAGACCTTGTCCAGCCTCTCCCGAGCGCGAATCCTTCTAGATTTTGTGCAGCCTTCATCGTGTACATAAACAACCCTTTTCCCATCCCTTAAATCTCTTGTATTGGCAGTGTGTCCCTTAGAACATATAACACGACTCATACATGCATAGAAACGTTAAAAACATTGAAAATATATATCCAAAAATTAAATAATTTGATCTCAGCACTTTTCATGCCTGAAAACGTAAATCATGAATAATATGATCTGAATGGTGCAGAACAAAGTTTAGAAGCATGCCTTTTGCGTTAAAAATGCTCGAATATTCGATCTTTGGCGCGGGTTGCGAAGTAGAACGAGTGGGGGACGTACAACCTTGGATTTTTAGTGTCAATTTCTTTTCAAAAATTTGGTTTGTATGTTGGTTGCAACTAGGAGTCTTAGATCCCTAGGTTTTATTTTTTGGATAAATTTCGAAATTCTTGTTTTTAGAGGTTAGGATTTTAGGTTTTAATTAGGCCAAATAATCCTTAAATTAGCTATATTAAGGCCCATTTAATCATAAAATAAAGTTTATGAAAGAAACTTTTTAAAATAAAAACTTTTGAGCCCTGAGAATTCTTTGGTTTGACTAAAATTGACTTCTCGGATAAAATTAGGCTCGAATCATAAAATAATTTGGACTCTAGCACTTTTAGAAAATTTTCATCATATTTAATCATATAGTCGGGCCTTAAAAATTTTTATCAAAAAATATTTTCATCTTGGTCATCCCCGGTCTCCTTTCCCCGACTTAATATCGAATATCCGGAAAAAAATATTTAATTTCATGAAATTATGAAATTTAAACATTTAATCGGAAAAAATATATCATTTAAATATTTAAAATTAATTGAATAAAATAAACAAGAGATTTAAATAATTTTCATGCATGTGGTTTACGTGGGCTGATTTTCGGGCATTACACAGTGACATTCCTAGTACTTTATGTTGATGATATCCTACTCATTGAGAATGATATGGGATTACTGCAATCAACTAAAGCATGGTTAGCAAGTTAATTCTCTGTAAAAGACATGGGTGAAGCATCATATGTATTGGGAATACAAATCTGTAGATATAGATCAAAGAGGATGTTGAGGCTCACTCAAGCGACTTATATCGATAGAATTCTGAAAAGATTCTCAATAGAAGTGTCCAAGAGAGGATATTTACCAATGTGTCATGGTGTTACTCTATCTAAAGAAATGTGCACCAAAACTGGTGAAGAGATAGAGATGATGTCACATATTCCATATGCGTCGTCCATTGGTAGTATAATGGATGACATGATATCAACGTGCCCTGGTATTGTTTACGATTTGAGTGTTACATGAATATATCAGGTGAACCCTAGTCCAATGCATTGGTAGGCTGTGAAAGATATTGTTAAGTACCTAAGGAAAACTAAGAACTTGTTCATGGTCAATGAGGGTGGATGAATAAAATGGAAAGGCTGCACTGATTCTAGCTTTCAAAGTGATGTAGCGATTTGAAATCGACCTCTGGTTTTGAATTCATGCTCAATGGTGTGGCTGTCTCTTGGAAGAGTTTCAAGCAACACACTATTGAGGATTCCACGATTGAAGCTAAATACGTTGTTGCATCTGCTGCAGCAAAAAAGGCATCTTGGACGAGGAATTTCCTCAAAGAGTTGGGCATTATTCTTAATGAAGTTGATCCAGTCTCGGTGTACTGCGACAACACTGGTGTGGTTGCACAAGAAAAGGAAGCAGGGTCGCATCATCGATGAAAACATATACTGAAGAAATTACACATCATCCCGGAGATTGTGGGCAGATGAATATTTCAGTCAAGAGAGTCAACTCTGCAGATAACATTGCTAGTCCACTTACAAAGCCCTTTCCAGAACCATTGTATGAGAAGCATCAGGAAACAATGTGATTAAAGTTTATGGATAGTTGGTTCTAGGGCAAGTGAGAGATTTTTAGAGTAGATGCCCTGTAAACAAACGATTGGCTATGTAATTTATTGACTCAGTTGTAATTAACATTCTTTATTTTAATATAATTCACATTTCATGGTTTTCATTTTGTTTTATCTGTATACCCATGTAATCGACATAAATAAATACATTCATTATACGTTAATACAAATGAATCGTAATTCAATTTTAAAACTCATTTGTAAACACTGTACATTATAAATTTGTTCCTGGTTGATTTAGCAGTCTAAAAACAAGGATAAATGCCACTTGAGCTTGAGACTAGCTTCTGTGATGTTATGTACTATATTTCATGGTAAGGGAATATAGATGTCCAATCATGTAGATGGACAATTTTATGATGATTTTACCGAACAACCCTCCCTTAGACTTTTCAAGTAATTATCATTTATCGAGAAAAAAAGTATGTGGTTATGATTGTACATCATTAGTCCTTGCAACCCGAGAAAACATTGAGGCTCTACATACTAGGATTTTTCTTTGACTCGTTTTTCAAGTTCGCGAGGGTTACGAGGTGGCGAGGTTAGGTACAATTGCGACATATGTAGGAGAATGTGCATAGTAGTCATGAAACCACCGCTCACTTACAAGTGTGGATATCCTATGTGATCTAATGAAGTATTAGCACATGAAATCTCTGGCCAGAGTATCAGATGTATGGGATCAGGATTCTCTAGTTGTGCATGGGATGACACTATGAATATTTCATGAACACATCAAATATCTATCGAATCTAATATACAATTGTCGATGAACTAATGGTTGCAGATTCTATTTGGACATATGAGATGAAGAAACTGTAATGTACGTTAATCATAACCGATTGGTTCTTGCAGGTACTATCAGTGATCCCTAGGGAATCATGGGAGGATGCTCGCTTTTATCATGATTCGATGGTTTTAATTAAAAAATTATTTCTAACATTCTCATTATCAAATGTGGGTACATAGAATGGGGCAAATAATGGTAAGCCCTAAAGGACAATGTCCCGAATTACAAAGAGTTTGGAACCCACGGCTAGCTGTATCCCTAGACCATTGATGGTCACAAAACACTGGATCATTTGTTACCGTTGAGACAATAAATTCAATGAGTTGAATTTATAAAAATTATGAGATAGTAAATTAAAGGAGTTGAATTTATGATAACTAAAATTTGGAGAGAATAAATTCAAGAAGTTGAATTTATGAAAATTGATAGTTTAAAATATTAAAATCAAAAGGTGAGTTTATGAAAGATTAAATTAAATGTAATGAGCGTATGTATAATAGAATTGCAGTAGTACAAGTTCAACATGCTAATTAATTAAAGCCCTTAATGGACTTTGATATATTAATTAATTAAACTTGAAACGTCTACTATTTAAAATATTACTATTTCTTTTTTTTGTAAACTAAATCTAAAAAAATATCTTTTTATGCATGCATGCAATAACAAATGTAAATCACACATTTTAAATTAAAGTATTCCACTATCCGTAAAAATACTGCAGTTAAACATAAGACAAATGGTCAACCCTAGACTGTCGTGTTAAAAAATTCAAAATTGAAAAATGAAAAAAATCCTGAAATACCATCAATGGTAAAAACGAAAGTGTATGAAAATATCAACGATCTCTCCTAACTCGAAAACATATGTGCGGAAAAGTATGGTCATCGGGTTAGCTTGCACACATCCAGCCCCGCCTACTCAGTTTTTGGCGCCTCCAATCTACTCATCAATATGCTCACCTGGATCATTCACACCTAGTAAGTCTAAAGACTCAACGCACCTGAATCTTGATAACAAATACATATACATAACATGTGTCACGCCCCGAGTTGGAAGCGTCGTCGACATCTGGCATTGTTTAGCAATTACATTGAAAACAATAAAGCCTCGTATCAAATCAACAAGTCTTTTTCATAAATAGAATGGTGTCTTACAATGAAAAAAGAATAAACTTTTATATCAGAGTTTGCAGAAGCTAAACAAAAAAAGAGGAGTACAATTCTCGATTCCTGATCTCGAAATCTGATCACCATCCCCAGAACGCTTCTTGCTCCTCCTTGTTTACTTGCTCTTCATTTTTATCTGAAATTTGTAAGGGGTGAATGTTTTGGGAAACACTCAGCAATTGAAGGTCGATCGATTCCAAGATACATATAAAACTTAGTTTTCTTAAAACGTCCTTTTAACAGACTTTCTAAAGTTAATATTCTTAATTTATCATGAGAGAAACGAATCGAATAAATGACAGAATTTATCAGATGATTCAGAGCAATTAAGAAACAGATCAAATCAAACGGACACGACACTGCTACTCATCTCATTTCCATGGTCAAATTGTCCCCAATATGTTAGTCCTCCAAGGGTTGAGGCCAGAACATGGTTTTATACCCACCAATGGGGGCCAGAACAGAACATGGTTTTATACGCACCAATGGGGCCAGAACAGAACTAAAAGTCTCGTCCCATTTCAAATTCAAATCGTAAAAATGCAAACAAAATTCAAAAGTAACAGACAGAACTTTTCAGATTTTCAGATTTCAGAGTTTTCATACAGACACTGCGGAACCAAGAATTTCGATGCATAAAAGAGAACACATAACCGATCGAAATTTTAAAAGAAACATAATAATTTTTTCGAAAAAAGGGACACACCTTCATTTATGTCGCATTATTTATTTCAAAGTTTAAAAATACAACAAAATATTTAACAAAAGCCCACTTACAGATTTTTGTAGTAAATTTCTTGTCGAAAATCGAGCAGCACTTCGACGTAACCTTGGCAAATGTTGTCTTTGATCGTGCAGCACTTAGACTCAGGATTGCAACTCTGGTCAACACAAAATTCCCTTCTTCTTCTTTGCTTTGCTTGGCCGAAACTTGGAGAGGTTTGAATAGGGTGAGGACCGAATTTTTTATGCTTATTTTGGATCACATTTCCTTCAACCTTGATGTCTTATTTATAGGAAATTTTTGGTCCTTTATCCTCCCCCATGGCCGAACTCTTGTTCCCCAAGAAAGGATTTATCGTGCTCATAATGGTGGTCAAAGGCATGCCAAGCATCAAGAGTCATTCTTTGCATAATAAAGATGTCCTAGCCCTTAGCTCCTCTCGCAGCTCCTTCATGAGTTAATGCAAATGTTATTTCCTGCACATTTAACTTGTCCAAACTCTTGGCTCAACTTATAGCTCCTTTTTTGGTCTTGTTAGGACAAGCTTGGTTGAGCTTCTTTGAGCTGAATGATCGAGTCCTTGAGCTGGGGTTTTACTGCTCCCATGACAATACTTCGACGGATGTGGTTACTTGCAGCTTGAGTTCTTGTAGAATTATTCTTTGAGCTTTGAAGCTATTTTCTCGAGTTAAGTTTGATTAAAATCTAAGTTAAAATTTAAGTTATGTATTTGGAACGGAAATTTTTGAGCTTAGTTTGAGTTAAACTTCAAGTTTGTATTACTTACTTGATTTGCTTTGGATCGAAAAATCTCTGGTTCTCACATCCTTCCCTCCTTATTGAAAGTTTCGTCCTCGAAACTTGCATTAGCTCGATCTTTCGAACAGATGAGGGTATTGTGCTCGTATTTTCTCCTTGAGCTCCCAGGTGGCCTCCCTTTCAGTATGATTTGATCACTGTACCTTGACATAAGGTATTGTTCGGTGCCTCAACATTTGGTCTTTTGTGTCCACTATCGAATAGGGACTTCTTCGTATTTGAGTTCTTCATTGAGGTTTCCTTCAATCATCAGTGGTGCAACTTTGAGTACGTTACTAGGGTCTGAGACATATTTTCTCAGCTATGAGATGTTGAAAAAATTATGTATCCTGGACATGTCTGGTGGTAACGCCACTCGGTAAGCTAAGGGTCCTACCTTCTCCAGTATTTCGAACGGTCCCACATACCTTGGATTTAGCTTTCTGGATTTACTGAACCGAACTACTCCCTTCATAGGAGAGACCTTGACGTAAGCCTTTTCGCCAATCTCCAATTCTAACGGTCTTCTCTTCAAATCTGCCCAGCTCTTTTGTCCATCTTGGGCTGCTTTGAGTCTTTCCTTGATTATGACCACTTTTCCACGGTTAATTGAAAAAGTTCTGGTCCAGTAACAGCTTTTTCTCCGACTTCGTCCCAATATAGAGGCGACCTACACTTTCTACCATACAAAGCTTCATACGGAGCCATCTCGATGCTGCTGTGATAGCTGTTGTTATAGGCGAATTCTATCAGAGGTAACTATTCACTCCAATTTCCAGAAAAATAGAGTGCACATTCCCATGTGCCCTCAGCATATTCTCGAGGGTTTGATTTGTCCTTTCAGTTTGGCCATCAGTCTGAGGATAATAGGCCGTGCTGAGAGTAACCTTGGTCCCCATAGCCTTCTAGAAACTTTTCCAAAATCTTGATACAAATCTTGGATCTCGATCTGTCAGACAGTATACTTGTCGGGACTCCGTGTAGCCTTACTATGTTGTCCATATACAAGGTAGCAAGCTTATCCAGGTTGTAAGTCATCCGCACCGGTAAGAAATGTGCAGACTTAGTCAATCTATCAACGATTACCCATATTCCATCATGACCTTGTCTTGATTTTGGTAGCCCGACTACAAAGTCCATGGAGATATTATCCTACTTCCATGTTGGTATTTCCAATGGCTGTAAAAGTCCTCCAGGCTGTTGATGTTCTGCCTTGACTTGTTGACAGGTAAGGCACTTGGAAACAAAGACAGTCACGTATTTCTTCATTCCGTTCCACCAGTAATTATTTTTAAGTCTCTGTACATTTTAGTACTCCCTGGATGTACATAAAATCTCGATTCATGTGCCTCGTTCATTACCTATTCTCGAATTCAATCGACGTTTGGCACATACAATCATCCTTTCATCCAGAGTATCGTATTTTCATCAATTTGAAATTCTGGAACTTTTCCTTCTTGGATTTGTTCTTTAATTTTAAAAATGGAGGTGTCTTGACTCTGCTTCAATTTGATGGTCTCTCGGAGACCTGGTTGTACTGATAGTGAAGATAAGTTCACCTTCCCAGGGTTCCTCCGGCACAACGCATCTGCCACTTTATTTGCCTTACCCGAATGGTAATTGATTGACAAATCATAGTCTTTGAGAAGTTCCATCCGTCTTCTTTGCCTCATGTTTAATTCTTTTTGGGTAAAAATGTACTTGAGGCTCTGGGGATCAGTAAAAACTTCGTATTTTACTCCATAAAGATAGTGCCTCCAGATTTTAAGTGCAAATACTATTGCGGCTAACTCCAAGTCATGAGTGGGGTAATTCTGATCATATGGTTTTAGTTGTCGTGAGGCATAAGCAATTACCTGACCCTCTTGCATAAGCACACATCCTAATCCTCCCTTTAAAGCGTCACTGTATATAGTGAAATTCTTACCATCCTTGGGAAGAAATAATACTGGTGTGGATGCGAGTTTTGTCTTCAGGATTTCAAAACTTCTTTCACACGCTTAATCCCAAATAAATTTCGAATTTTTCTGAGTAAGTTTGGTGAGTGAAATGGCTATCGAAGAAAATCCTTCCACAAATTTTCTTTAGTAGCCAGCTAAACCCAAAAAACTCCTTACTTCAGTCACTGTTCTTGGTTGTGGCCAATCCTTGATTGCTTCCACCTTCTTACGGTCTACTAACACCCCTAATCAGAAATTACATGACCTAGGAACGCCACACTTTTTAACCAAAATTCACATTTCTTGAATTTGACGTATAGTTCTGTTTCTCACAGTGTCTGCAAAGTGAGACGCAGATGTTCTCTGTGTTCTTCTTCACTTGGTGAGTACAGAAGGATATCATCTATGAAAACAACCACAAATTTGTCGAGGTGTGGTTTGAACACTCGATTCATCAGGTCCATAAATGCTGCATGAGCATTTTTTAGGCCAAAAGGAATTACTGTGAATTCGTAATGTCCATACCTTGTCCTAAAAGCAGTTTTAGGGATATCCTCAGTTTTGACTTTCAGCTGGTCATAGCTAGATCTTAGATCGAGTTTTGAGAAACTTTGGCTCCTTTTAACTGATCAAAAAGATCGTCAATTCTCGTGAGTGGATACTTATTCTTTATGGTTATCTTGTTTAACTCCCGGTAATCAATACATAGCCTCATGCTTCCGTCCTTTTTCTTTAAAAAGAGCACTGGTGCTCCCAACGGGGATGCACTAGGGAGGACCTGCTTCTTATCCAGTAATTCCTGAAGTTGCTCCTTTAATTCCTTTAATTCAGCTGGAGTGCCTTTGAGATTGGTGCAGCACCAGGGACCAAATTGATTTCAAATTCTACTTCTCTATCGGGTATCTCTCCCGGTAATTCCTCGGGGAAAACATCTGGAAATTCTTGAACAATTGGAATATCTTCTAGCCTTGGGACTTCTTCCTCTTTGACTTCATTGATTACTGCCAGATAAATCTCTTCACCTCCTTTTATGGCCTTCCCGACTTGTGAGGCAGATAGTAGAGATTTTCGTTCTTTGGATTTCCGTGGTATATGACTTCCTCCATAGTTGGAGTCTGAAGTTTGATGTCTTTCCTCTGGCAATCTACTATGGCATGGTTTTTAGCTAACCAGTCCATTCCAAGAATGACGTCAAACTCAATCATGTTGAGTTGGATTAGTTCTGCCTCAAAATCCTGTCTATTGATACAAATTTGAAATTTTCGATACACTTTGCGGGTTTCAATTATTTTACTGGCAGGTGTTGCCACTCTTAACGGTTCACTAAGAATATCATGCTCAAGTTTAAGCTTCTTAGCAAATCTTTTAGACACAAATGAATGTGTGGCACCACAATCAAACAAAGTATATGCAGGGATTTTATTGAGTAAGATGGTACTTGCCACCACTTCGTTGGTATTATCAGCTTCCTCTTGGGTTATTGCGTAAACCCGAGCATTAGTCTTGTTTTCATGTTGTTTACTGGACCCCGACCCTTTGTCCTTGTTGTCTAGACAATCTTTAATTCTATGAGCCACCTTTCCGCATTTAAAACAAGTGCCTATCTTCCGATAACATTCTCCAACATGCTTCTGTCGACATGTGTCGCACCACTTTCCTTCGGTGTTGCCAGCACCGTTAAAATTTCCTCTTGGAGGTCCACTTGAATGATTCGGCTTCTTAAATTTGGGACCATTTTGAGTAGTTTGGTTGACCAACGGTCTCTTATTCCTGTTTTCATCTTCACGACTCTTAATATCTGTTTCCGCACTCATTGCCGCGCCCATCAAATCAGAAAAGTTGTTTGGTTTGAACACCGCCAAAGCCGATTGAATCCGGTTGTTCAATCCTCTCTTAAAACGATGCATCTTCAAGGTTTCATCAGATATAATTGTTGGGACGTAGGTTCCCAGATTATTAAACCTAGAGGTATATTCCAGTACTGTCATATCCGGCGTCTATCTGAAATTTTCAAATTCATTCAGCTTCTGCAGACGAAATTTGGCTGGATAGTATTGTTTCAAAAACTCTCTCTTAAAAATCTACCATGTGATATCTTCCACTTCGGCTAGAGATTGTGACACGGTTTCCACCATTTTCGTGCTCTGTCTTCAAGAAACAGTGTTACAACCTCTATTCTCAATTCTTCAGGCACTTCAAGTAGGTGTAATTGCTATTCGACGTTTTTGAGCCAGTTATGACTGACTTCTGGGTCTGGGTTCCAATCGAAAGTTGGAACTCGATTTCTTCTCAAAGATTCATAATGGTATTTAATCCCACGCGGTTGTGGTTCTTGAGGTGGTTGAATAGCATTAGCCAATGGGTTCACGAATTCTTGCAACGTCGCTGCTACGATAGTAGCTATCGCCATCATATCTTCTTGACTGAGATTTACTCTCGGAGGTGGTGGTGGGTTTTCATCTTGGTTAGCGCCACAAGGGTTACGGTTGTTTCAGGGTGGTCTGCCTGCCATTTCTTATAAACATGTATTTTATTAATTTGTTTGCCACCATATTTAATCGAAAAAAATAATTTCATTAAATTGTAGAGATTTTTCATACAACTGATCTTTTCAAAACAAATGATTAATCAAATATTTCCAGATACAATCAAGGCCTTTTCTAGTACTCTCTCTCTACTCGTCTATTACTTCTCTGTCTCCTACTGCTTCATTAATATCTTCTTCCACAGGGTTTTCTTCCAGTTGTTCCATGAGTTCTTCCATATTGACCATCTCATTTCGTAGATGCTCGATGTAATTCTGCAATTGTGTGTTGTCGTGATCGAGGTTGTTTACTTGATCCTGTAGTTCTTGTATTGTTGATTGGCTTACTTTCTCATCAATTTCTTGTTCGTCTATTCGTTCTTCAAGACGGCGTTGCATTTTGAGGAGACTATCTTCACGGATTTCGAGCGTAAGAATTATATCCTGAGCTTTGTTCAACTCTTGCTTGGTGATCTCGTGCTGACGCTCCGACTATAGATGATAAGCAGCGTAATGTCTAACATCTTCGCGTAGTTTCTTCTCTTCCACTCTGGCCTCACGAAGATCCTCCATCATGCACACGTTATTCCCGTCTAGCTGGAAGTTATCTCTCTCGAGTTTTTGATTTTTTTGTTTCAGTGTTTTAATTTCTGACTCCTTTTCTTGAAGTTGTTTCTGAAGTTCATTTATAATGCTTTGAAAGTCCATGTTGGTTTCCTATAAGATAAAATCATTTTTATAAATAAGATACTCATCAATTTTTAAATATGCAATAATAGAAAGATAATAGAAAGTTTCAAAATAATTTGGTACACATAATATTTTCTCAGTCACAAGTTTACTACAATCCAGATACTTTATTATAACGCTAATCTAATCGAACATCTCTCCGCCGTCGCTGTCACTGTCGTCTCTGGCCACCTCCATCGGTGTTACCTCCTCTTCCTCCATGTTCTCTATAACCAAATGTAGGTAGTTGTTCTGCTTTTGAAGCCTCTCCATGGTGCCGTGGAGCTTGGAAATGTACCGATCCTGCTTGGCGTTCAACTTTTCTTGACACTGACGAGCCCTAGTAGCACGTCTGTGAGACCCCGAGACTAAAATAGCTTTGATGGCATTTTGGTAAATAAGTTGAAAAATATTCAATTTATTTTGATGTCATTTTCGTAGATAAGTTGAAAAATAATGAATTAATTTTAAGGGCAAAATGGTAATTATGTTATGGATTTTAACATAATTGTCCGAATATTAGCCAAAATGATTTGAGATTTGGATATGACGTAGAAAACTCAAAGATAAAGAAGTTTCATGTTTTGAGTTTTGGAAAATTTGATTGTTTGACTGATCCAAAGGGATATACCGAAGTTAAAATGTTAAATAGTATATATTATATTATATTATATTATTATTAATATGAGGCTTGGAATCAAAGAGGAATCTGATACGTGGCATTGTTATACCAAACTTTTCCTTAGTGGCTTTCGCACACATGGAAGTTATTGGTTTCCAGCCTATATACCATTTTCAACTCAAATTGAGCTAAGAAAAGGAGAAATTTAAACTCCAGAATAATAATGAATATAAGATTCTTGTTTGGAATTTTACGAAACATAAAAGGATTTACGAAAGATATTCCAGAGAAATTTAACAACAGAGGATTTATCGAGGGCCCAAAGAATCATAAATTCATAAAAAATCACCCATAAACGCCTTAAACGCCATTTCTCGGCTAAGCAGGCTGAAGGGCTACAACATGAATTTATTCTTCCCGGATAAACTCGAACCTTGTGTTAACTATTTCCTGGTTCATCTTCTTACCTTATGTTCTAACCAAAGATTCTTATATTACATTAGATTCCAGAAATTTAAATAAATCTTTTATTATATCAATCTGATTCCAAGTTACAAATAAATATAGATCATGTCATAGTAAGGAAAATAATTTAGCACGAATACTTTAGCCTGTCATTTAGGCTAATCACTGAAATATTTAAATTAAAAATAAAAACAAAAAATAAAACAATAAACTTACAAGGTTGTAAGCAGAACTTCAAACTTTTATTGATTTACTTCAGAAGGGTTTTGTACAAGAGAGAGTAGAGAGGGGAGCAAACTCGACCGTGTCCTTCTAAGAACACAGAAATAGCCTATATATAGATAGAAGAGCCGGACATCAAACCCCGGATTCCATCTTAAAATAAAAATAGTAAATGCTTTATTAAAGCAAAAGTAACATGGTTACAAAATTCAAAAAGTAAATAGTGATATGCACCCACTTTTTGTCATGATATGCCATGATGATGTGTTATTTCACCAACTCTTGAATAGTGAGATTCCACTTTCAACGATTTTAATCATCTTTAGTATTATCTTTAAGAGATTTCTTCAAACTTTCAAATATATCCTCAATTTGAGATAATTGAGGAATATCCTCATCTGGATCCTGTGCATCATGCATCTTCATTAGATGTATGAATTGATTATCACTGGAATCTGAAGCCATTGATTGGTCTGATTTTGAATCGGAGCATCCCATATTCTTATAAAGATCTTTTTTCATTTCATCAATGTAGATTTCTACCATCTTTTCTTTAGAATAGATCTCTGAATATTTTTGAGTCAGAATTTTAAATGGACTCATTGCATCTTTTTCTTTTTGTTGTTGATTCAACAAATCTTTCTGATATGAAGAAATTTTTTCTTCCATTTGAAGTAAGGTGTCATGACCATGAAGTTTTCCAGATACTGGATCTTCTCGTAACATTTTATCCCAAAATTTTGTAGAGCTAGTTCTCCATAGACAAGGGATACCTTCATCTGTATA
Organism: Primulina eburnea; assembly: GCF_022965805.1. Classification (NCBI taxonomy): domain Eukaryota; kingdom Viridiplantae; phylum Streptophyta; class Magnoliopsida; order Lamiales; family Gesneriaceae; genus Primulina; species Primulina eburnea. The sequence continues at coordinate 13,844,850 of NC_133117.1, forward strand.
ACCAAATTCTGGCTGCCATTTCCAGATCCATGGAATACCGAATTCCGTGAAGAATAGACATAAAGTCTTTCCATCAATCCAATGTTCAGAAAAACTTTTTTGTAATAATTGGTGCAACATTCAACCAAGTATCGAATGGTTTTATAAAAACTTCTGGCAAAATCTTTGCTGATGGACCAAATATTTTCCACCAAATAAAAAACCAATTTGGAATAGGATAATTGAAAACATTTTCACAAATCTTAAGAAACCATGTATGTTTCCTTTTTTTCATTTTCATACAGTAAAGTTTTATTAAAACTTTCAATATAATCCCAGAAATTGAATTTAAAACTGGTTTTATGATTTTCTGAGTAAAACTCTTTTTCAACCAATGGAGATATACCCCATTCTTCAATAGATATAATCTTTTTAATAATAAACTTAGAGAAGTTATAACTTCCTTTTTGTTGAGTATTACTGAAAAAGTGAGTAATATCAACACTTTTTGTAGATATGAGAAGATTCTCATAATATCCTCGTTGCTTATAAGCACCATATACATATGATGTATTGGTAAAATATCTTTCCATAATAATCCAAGGAGTTTTTTCCCATTGGATATCTTTTTCTTCTATAAGAAGAATTAATTCTTTATGTTTTGACTCTGTATAAAGAGCTGTATCATTATCATCTTTTTGATGATATTAGCATATGATGCTGAAGACTGAGAATCAGAATTATTTTTCTGCTTTTGTTTCAAGAATTCTTGAAATTCATTATATAACTCATTCTGCTCAGTATTACTGGCTGATGACGAATTAGATAAATTCTGGGCTATTAGCCTCTGTTTACCATGTTGAGCAATAATATTAGGGGGTTTTCCCCTGCCACCTCGCCCTCTATAAGAGGACTCTCCTCTGCCTCGGGAGTTCATATCTGTAGATAAAAACATTAAGATAAATATTCTCGAGTTAAGAAATCTGGTAGATGATTATCCTCACCTTTTTTATAAATAATCTCAAAATCAAAAGGAGCTAAATGAGTCTGCCATCTAGCAAACATTTGCTTAGACACATCATGTTTAAAATCTTTATTAAACATAAATTTTGCAGTTTTGCAATCAGTTTTTATAATAAACTTTTGATTATATAAATCATCTTGAAATTTTAAAATACATCTAACAATAGCTAAGATTTCTTTTGCTACTGTGGAGTAATTTTTCTGGGCATTATTCCACTTTCCAGAATAAAATCTTATAAGATATTCTTGTTTTGTTTGAGGATCTTTTTGTTTTAAAATTCCTCCAAAACCTATATCTGAGGCATCAGTTTCTACAATTTTATCCCATAAAGGATTTGCCAGCATAAGACAAGGAAGATTTTTAACTTTATCTTTAATAATTTGAACAGCTTTAGTATGCTTCTCTGTCCAAGGTAAAGGATTTTTCTTCAGTCTATCATATAAGATAGCAGAATCTTTAGTAAGATTTTGAATATAAGGAGAAATATAATTTAAACTCCCTAAAAATCTTTGTAACTGAGTTTTATCAGTTATTATATCTGGAAATTTTGAACCAAATTCAATACTTCTTTGGATAGGAATTATTTTTCCTTTTTCAATCATATGACCAAGAAAACGAATATTAGTTTGGAATAAAATCATTTTAGATTTTGAAATAACTAAACCATTTTGAATAACAATATTTTTAAACATTTCTAAATGTTTAAAATGTGTTTCAATATCATTAGAAAATACTAAGATATCATCTATATAAACAATTATAAAATTGCTATAGTTATAAAAAATATCATTCATAATTTGTTGAAATTCTGAAGGGGCATTTTTAAGGCCAAATGGCATTACTGTCCATTCATAATGTCCTATTGGAACATTAAAAGCAGTTTTATATCTATCAGATTCTTGTATTTGAATCTGCCAAAATCCTGATTTTAAATCAAATTTGGAAAATATAATTGCATGAACTAATCTGTCTAATAAATCTTTTTTATTAGGAATAGGATGTCTAATCCATTTCAAAACCTTATTAAGAGGTTTATAATTTATAACTAATCTAGGAACTCCTCTTTCCTGCTCTGAATGTTTATTAACATAAAAAGCAGTACAAGACCAAGGAGATTGAGAAGGTTTTATTAAACCTTTATCTAACAAAGAATGAATTTCATTCTTGCATAATTCTAAATATTCAGAATTCATTTGACAAGGACGAGCCTTAGTAGGAATATTTCTCTCATCAAAAGTTTCTTCATATGGAAGAGATATAATATGCTTCTTTCTATTCCAAAAAGCATTTGGAAGATCATTACATATTTCTAATGAAAATTTATTATAAATAATTTTTATTTTTTCCTGTAATTTAGGATTCTGTAATTTTTCATCAATTGTAAGAAATTTTATTTCTTCTTTTAAAGAGTTTATTTGAAAGGTTTTTCTTTCAATCTGTTCTTGTAGCTCATTTAAAATTCTATAAACAGGTTTAGTTATAAACTGAAAAGAAATAGGATTACCTTGATAAGTTCCTATTATACCTGTTTCATCAACATGTGTTAAAGGATAAATTTGATAAATAAAAGGAAGACCAAGTATTAGTTGGCTAGAAATGTCTTTAGCTAATAAAAAACTGGTTTGAATACAGTTTTTATCTTTGCAAATATAAGCTTTAGGTAATTTATAATTTATTTCTAAAGGTTCTCCTCCTGCATGAGAGAGAGAATGAGTAGTTTTATGAAAATATTTTGTAGGAATTAATCCTTCCTGTATTACGTTTAAATCTGCACCACTATCTATCATAGCAATGAAATTCTTTTTATAAGAATTATCAATTAATAAAGTAATATTAGTATACCATTTTTGAGATATAATCATACTCAAAACAGATAAATGTTTCTGATTATTATCAGGAAATGAAATATCTTGAATATTTTCAAAACTTTCAGAAATTGAATTATTATGATTTTCAATGACTGAAATACGATAATTTAAACTATTATTATTATCATGTAAAAATTTTATTTGTTGTTTAAGATTATCAATCTCTTTAACTAAATCCTGTATAGTAACTGGATTTTGTTGGCTATATTTTTTCTGTAAAAGATTTTTAACTTCTTTCATAGAATAAGCTTGTTCTTGTTTAACAAGAATGTTATTATCATTATTGCTTGTTGAAGCAGTATTTTCCATTTGATCAATAATTGTAGATTTTAATATTGGGTCCTTAATCATTTTAAGGAATTCTAAAATATTATTGTTAGTTAAAACATTAATATTTAAATCTTGAAATTGAGACATAAGTTTATAAAACTCATCATTTTTATTAATATCCTCTATAGGACTTATACAAGATTTTCCCTGTATACAATTATTGCATTCTTCTAAATCAGAAATATCTGATTCATTATCCAGAATTTCTTCTGAATTATAGGATTCTGAAGAATTCTCAGTTTCACTATCAGAATTATTATTTGAATCCGTTATTATTTTAAATAATGCTTCTTTTAGATTATCATCTATATCTAAATTATTAATTTTGTTTTTAGCCCAACATTGATTAGCATAATGTCCTGCCTTTTTACATTTTCTACAAATTATTAATTTGTTTTTGTATTTATCTTTTTTCCTATCAGCTTTAGCTGATTCACGAATTTCTTTTCTTTTCATTTTTCTTTCTTTTTGTCTTTCAGACAAATGTCTTTTCTTATAAATCTTATCATCCTTATCTTTAATTTTCTTCTTACCTTTATTAGGTAAGTCCATACCAAATTGATCACAAAATTTTCCTAACTGTTTTTTCTCTAGTAAATTTTGTCTTTTAATTTGATTATTTAATTTTAATTCATTACAGAGAGCTAAACCCTCTAGAATACAAGTATTAATCAAATTACCATAAGTATAATTATCATAAGAGATATTTATATCATCTTTTCTTAATACTTTTCTAACCTTTTCAGCAAATAATAAAGGTAAGTCATCTATAAATTTAGCTTTCCACAGACTATTATTACAGTCTGGAATCTCATAAATACGAGATAGGAAAGTATCTTTATACCATCTAAAATCAGTAAGTGTTTTACATTTTAGATTACTTAATAAAGTTCTAATTTGTTCACTATTATCAGTGAATTTTCCTGTGAAATGTTCAATCATAGTTAATATTAATGTATACACTACATTTTCTAATTGAATATTATTTTCCATTTTTATGGAGTTAAAGATTTCATCTTTTTGAGAATAATGTAAATAATTATCCCACCAACCTTTAAGTTGGCCAGTAAATCCTGCTGTTATCATTTTAGCAATATTCTTATCAGTATTACCTGATGATTTACACACAGTACTATACATAAGCATTCTGTGAGCAGTATTATAAATTTGCCTATCACTATAACCATCAATATTCCATTCATAAATATTTTTTCCATTATAACTATTAGAATAAATATATTCATTTTCTTCAATGAGAACATCCATGGGAGTAGGTTTATTATAGTAATATTTGGATGTAGTGGGTCTATCAGCCCATTTAATTTTATTAATCTCATCTTCAGAATGATTATTAATCTTATATAATTCTTCAAACTCTTCATTAAGAGTATTTAAATTAAGATTTCTAAATTTTTCTTCTAATAATTTTTCTATATCAGAAACAGAAGATTTAAATTTAAAATCTTTAATATCAGGAGGGGATTGAATGGATGATGTAGCAACAGAAACAATATTATTTTCTGGTTCTTCTATATGAACATCTGATTTAATTTTATTAATAGCTAAAATAATTTTTTCAATACGATCTTTAAGAGAATTTATTTCTTCTCCTATAATCGTGAGATATAAATTTGTGTAATTCTGTTTTTCTATTATCTGATTAATATGTTTAACAGTGATTTGTAACATATCATTCTCAAATAATTTTGAAAAAGCAGTAAAATTTAAAATTTTATTATTCTTTTCTATAATAAAAGATTGTTGAGGAGGATAAACAGATTTTTGAATCTGTCCTGAAGAAAGTTTATAATTTCTTTCAAGAATAGAAATATAATCTATAATAAATGTTTTAAAAAACCAAGGAACAAAATGTATAAGTTTATTCTGGTTTTCACAATATTTATAAAATGTTGAAACAATATATTCAAACTCTTCTTCAGAAAAACTTTTAAAGTACCAATTTCTGAAAGATTCCCATTTGGGTAAATAAAATTCTGCATTGATCTTTGCTCTAGCAGAAGATTCTTTAGTAAAATCAATCTTTGATTTACTATCCATTAAATACTAAAATTCATTTCTGAAACTGTATCAGTTTCTCTAACTTTTTGAAAGTTACTTTTATGAACTATATTGTTTTGATTTATGATTAAATCATCTACTATATTAATAGATTCTAATTCTTCTCTAATTTGAGAAGTAGAATGTAGTGACCCGTTCCAGAATCACCTACTAATCAAAAACTAAGCATGCAATTAACCTAATTAATTATAATCAGAGATAACAGCGGAAATATGGCCAACAACAATAGTTATACAACCCAATCGAAATCGAAGTCTAGACTAACTCAAAATGAAATATACAGTACAACAATATCGAATCAAATGGAAAACACTGAAAACTAAACCAACCAGCTACTCAACGTCCTCCTCCTGCTCCTCCTGAGCCATCCAACCTGAGGCCTGCCCCGAGGGAATGGGGTGTCCAAGAATAAACAAAACCGAGGACGTGAGCGATAAGAACGCCCAGTACTAAAGTATGAGTATACAAACCTATATGAAATGCACATGCTATGATATGATACCAGGGTAGTCAAGAAACAGGAATCACAAAGGATCTCAAAATGCTCAGTCTAGAGGCGCCAAGTGGATAGTGCCGCGCGGTCCAACCTCTGGGTCACTGCATCCACTACAAGACAGACGTGGACCTAAAATGTCCCGGACCACCGAAGCCCTCCCGACCCGTCGGCCACTGTGTACTCTCGGTGTCCATGCGTCCACAAGACAGGGCTCAGCGGCCCCAAGATATAGCTTATCTCGAAAGAGATACAGCTCAACAGTAAAGGCTATCTCGAAGGAGATACGGCTCAACATGATATGCAATATGCATCATAACTCGTGACATAATAGCATGCATCATATGACATATAACAATGCAGCAAATACTCATGCAACACATATATGAATGTATACTCAACCAGGATATCTCGGATAGTACTTTCGTACCTCTATCACAGCAAGTCTAGCCTTACGCAACACCGCTAATCAGGTCTAGCACAAGCCTACGCATCAAAAGCATACTCAATAAATACTACCATGCTCGACTAGCAAAACCAGTACTCCCTAGTACTACCAAAGGTTTAGGGTTTACCTTCGTCCGTCGACAGCCCTTTGATGTCGATTGCCTTGAAACTCAGGCGCCGCTACGCTACTACTCCTGGCAGCTCTTAGCTATCGCTCGACCAACAACTAACCCTAGAAACCTTCCAAACTCTCCAAAATGAGAGAAAACTCAAGAAATTGGCAAGTCAAAATGAGGAAATCCGAGCACTATTTATAGGCCATGTTCGGATCCTCCGAACTACACTTCGGAACGTCCGAACGCTACGTGTCCATTGGCTCTTGACAGCTCATGATCGGATCCTCCGATCATACACTTCGGACCGTCCGAACATGCATGGAAAATGACGTGTCGATCAACACTTGACACCTATGATCGGATTCACCGAACTACACTTCGGATCGTCCAAACTCTTCGGTGCTTCCGAACCCTCTTCGGTCCGTCCGATCATGACCATAGCCAAAATTACACCTTAAACCTTCTTAATCACCATTACTCCGTTAATTACCCAATTTGGAATTCGGGCTACTACATTCTCCCCCCCTTAAAAGATTTCGTCCTCGAAATCAGGCTTAGAGAATGAACAAAACGAAATAACAACATCATTAATACATCTCAATTGTTGTTGAATACAACTGATACTATGATTACAACTGAAAACACAAACTTATACAAAGCACAACTCAAAAGAGCTCTGGATGCTCCGAACGCATACGACTCTCTAACTCCCAAGTGGCTTCTTCAGTGCCTCGACGCTGCCACTGCACTAAGACAAGAGGAATGATCTTATTCCGCAACACCTTATCTTTGCGATCTAGAATCTGAACTGGTCGCTCCACGTAAGACAAATCCGTATCAAGTTGAACTTCAGATGGATGTAAGATGTGCGACTCATCTGCTACATAACGTCTCAACAAGGATACGTGGAACACATCATGAATACTTGATAGGTACGGCGGCAACGCAAGTCTGTAAGCTAAATCTCCCACACATTCCAGTATCTCGAATGGACCAATAAATCTCGGAGATAGCTTACCCTTGAGACCAAATCTCAAAATCCTGCGAAAAGGCGAAACTCGGAGAAACACCTTCTCACCTGGCTGAAAATGAAGAGGTCGACGCTTTGTGTTCGCATAACTAGCCTGTCGATCCTGAGCAGTCTTAATCCGCTTCTTGATTACTGCAACCTTATCTATAGCCTGTTGGACTAACTCCGGTCCCTCTACCTGTCGTTCCCCGACTTCATCCCAGAATAATGGAGTACGACAACGTCGCCCGTACAACGCCTCAAATGGTGCCATACCAATACTACGATGATAGCTGTTGTTGTACGCGAACTCAATCAAAGGCAAATGATCCTGCCAAGCGGGTCCGAAATCCATAACACAGGCTCGCAACATATCCTCAAGCGTACGGATAGTCCTCTCTGATTGACCGTCAGTCTCCGGATGATAAGCAGTACTCAGACTCAGTGTAGTACCCAAAGCTGACTGGAAACTACCCCAAAACCGTGAGGTAAAACGAGGATCTCTGTCACTAACAATACTGACAGGCACTCCATGCAAACGTACAATCTCCTGAATGTACAATCGAGCCATACGATCGAAAGTGAAGTCACGATTATACGGCAGAAAATGAGCAGACTTGGTGAGTCGATCCACCACTACCCAGATAGCATCGCTGTTCCTCGAAGATAATGGCAAGTGAGTAATGAAATCCATCGTAATATGCTCCCACTTCCATTCTGGAATAGGTAAGTTCAACAACAATCCTCCCGGTCGACGGTGCTCTGCCTTAACCTGCTGGCAAACTAGACACTTGGAGACAAACTGATACACGCTGCGCTTCATCCCTTTCCACCAAAACCGCATCCTCAAGTCTCTATACATCTTGTTGCTTCCTGGATGAACACTTAACTTGCTTCGATGCGCCTGAGACAATATCTCGTCCCTCAAAGTGTCATCCTCTGGTACTACAACCCGATTAGATAAGCACAGAAGACCATTGGACTGATAATGGAAATTGCTATCACCACCAACTAACCGAGCTAATCTCTGAGTCTTGAGATCAGACATCTGAGCTTCTCGAATCCGAGTGAACAAATTGGGCTCAGATAAAATGGTAGCAACACGAATGCTCTCCTTACCTTTCCGATGCTTGAAGTTAAACCCCAACGAGCAACTATCCTGGATGGCACTAGTCATAGCACAAATCTGAAGTGCAGATGCTCTCACCTTGCGACTAAGCGCATCAGCTGTGAGATTCACAGAACCTGGATGGTACTTGATCTCGCAATCATAATCCTTCAGCAAATCCATCCAACGACGTTGCCTCATGTTCAACTCAGCCTGAGTGAACAGATATTTCAGACTCTTATGATCAGTAAAGATTTCAAACTGAACACCGTACAAATAATGACGCCAAATCTTCAGCGCAAACACAATAGCTGCCAATTCCAGATCATGAGTGGGATACTTCTCCTCGTGAGATTTCAGCTGTCTGGAAGCATAAGCAATCACATGACCGTTTTGCGTCAACACACACCCTAAGCCTTGAGTGGAGGCATCGGTGTAAACACTGAAACCATCAGATCCTGACGGTAACGCCAAAACAGGTGCGGAAGTCAGAAGTCGACGAAGCTCTCTGAAACTATCTTCGCACTCGGATGACCACTCAAATGGAACATCCCTCCGAGTAAGTTGCGTCAATGGTCTGGCTATCTGAGAGAAATTCACGATGAAGCGACGATAATACCCTGCCAGACCTAGAAAACTACGGATCTCAGCCACCGTCGTCGGACGTGACCAATTCAGCACTGCTTCAATCTTGCTGGGATCCACAGAAACTCCTTCCTTGGAAATCACATGACCAAGGAATACCACACGATCAATCCAGAACTCGCACTTACTCAGCTTAGCATACAATTGCTTCTCGCGAAGAATCTTCAACACAATCCTCAAGTGTTGGGCATGCTCTTCCACACTGTGGGAATAGATCAAGATATCGTCAATGAAAACCACCACAAACTGATCCAGAAAATCTCGGAAGACTCGGTTCATCAGATCCATGAACACCGCTGGCGCATTCGTCAATCCGAATGGCATAACTAGAAACTCGTAATGCCCATAACGAGTACGAAATGCAGTCTTGGAAATATCATCATCTCTGACTCTCATCTGATGATACCCCGATCGCAAGTCGATCTTGGAGTAAACAGAAGTACCCTGAAGCTGATCGAACAAGTCATCAATACGGGGTAAAGGGTACTTGTTTTTGATCGTCACCCGATTCAGCTGGCGATAATCAATGCACAACCGCATCGATCCATCCTTCTTCTTGACAAACAAGACTGGAGCTCCCCAAGGCGAAACACTCGGGCGAATATAACCCTTATCAAGAAGATCCTGCAATTGCTGCTTCAGCTCTCTCATCTCTGACGGAGCAAGACGATAGGGGGCACGAGAAATCGGTGCAGTCCCTGGCATTAAATCTATGCCAAATTCCACCTCTCTAACCGGAGGAAAACCAGGAATCTCATCTGGGAAAACATCAGGAAATTCACAAACCACTGGAATATCCTCTAGACCAACACTACCTGTGGATGAATCAATCGCATAGATGAGGTAGCCTTCCCCGCCCGACTCTAAAGCACGACAGGCTTTCAGAGCAGATACCACTGGCATCGGAGGTCGCGCTCCCTCACCATAGAAAAACCAACTAGAGCTTTCAGTCGTACGAAACTGAACAAGCTTCTGGTAACAATCCACAGTAGCTCGGTAGGTAGTCAATAAGTCTATACCCAAGATACAATCAAAATCTTCCATCTCTAGGATCATAAGATTCGCAGTCAACTCGTTACCCTCAAAATTTAAGGGACAACCCATCACTAGACGCTTCGCTAACACCGAATGACCCATCGGGGTAGAAACAGAAAGAATGACGTCTAGAGAAACATAGGGTAACCTATGACGCTTAACAAATCGTGCAGAAATGAAGGAATGAGAGGCTCCTGTATCAATAAGAACAAAAGCAGGAATACCGCATAAATGAAAAGTACCTGCTATGACTCTCTCCGTCTCATCTGCAGCCTGATCCTGGTTCAGCGCAAAAACCTGACCCTGGGCACGAGGTCGAAGATTCGAACTACCCACTGCCTGACCCTGCCTCCTCTGCTGAACAGTCGTCTGAGATCCAGAACTGGATCCTGCTCCACCTCGCAACTGAGGACAATTCTTCTTAATATGCCCCATCTCTCCGCACTGGTAACAAGCTCCTGCGGCTACTCGGCATTGCTCCGATGGATGGTTCTTCCCACAATGCGCACAAGACTCCTTCTTCTTACCAAAGCGGAAAACACCACTAGATCGAGATCCAGATCCAGAAGAAGATGAACCAGATTTCTTGAATGACTGAGATCGAGGCCTCAAAGTACTCGGAGGTCTAGAAGAAGAAAGAATAGCCCTACCACGCTGGAGACTGATCTCTGCCTGGCGACACCGGTTCACTAACCCATCATAAGAAGTAGGATTATCACAGACAGTGACTCGATCAAAGATCTCCTGATTAAGGCCCTGGAGGAAATGATCATACTTGGCCTCAGAACTGCCACTGATATGAGGAGCGAAGGGTAACAACTCAAAGAATTTCTGCTGATACTCATCAACAGACATACTCCACTGCTTAAGGTTCAGGAGCTCAATCGTCTTGGCTTGGCGAAGGGCTGGAGGAAAGTACAGCTGCATAAAAGCTGCACGGAAATCGACCCAAGTCACCCTACCTTGGGACTGGACTATCGGCGCAGAAGTCGATCGCCACCACTTGCGCGCACGGCCCTCGAGAAGAAAGCTAAGGGTCTCTATCTTCTGCTCCTCGGTGCACTGAAATGCACGGAAACAACTCTCCATGCGCTCTAACCAGTCCTCAGCATCATCGGGAGTCTCACCACCAACTAAAGGCTTAGGCCCCATCTGAATAAAACGATGCAAATCAAAACGCCTAGGACCGTCCCGACGATGACGATGTTCACGGTAACGCCTACGATCGTCCTGATCACCCCATCGACCTACACTCCCCTGACTACTCCCGTCATCAAAATGGTCAGCCATCGCTACAAGATAGAATAGGGAAAAATGGTAAAATGGTCAACGGAAATCCCAAAACAGAATCTATATCCCAAAATCATACGCATGCTCTGATACCATAAATGTAGTGACCCGTTCCAGAATCACCTACTAATCAAAAACTAAGCATGCAATTAACCTAATTAATTATAATCAGAGATAACAGCGGAAATATGGCCAACAACAATAGTTATACAACCCAATCGAAATCGAAGTCTAGACTAACTCAAAATGAAATATACAGTACAACCATATCGAATCAAATGGAAAACACTGAAAACTAAACCAACCAGCTACTCAACGTCCTCCTCCTGCTCCTCCTGAGCCATCCAACCTGAGGCCTGCCCCGAGGGAATGGGGTGTCCAAGAATAAACAAAACCGAGGACGTGAGCGATAAGAACGCCCAGTACTAAAGTATGAGTATACAAACCTATATGAAATGCACATGCTATGATATGATACCAGGGTAGTCAAGAAACAGGAATCACAAAGGATCTCAAAATGCTCAGTCTAGAGGCGCCAAGTGGATAGTGCCGCGCGGTCCAACCTCTGGGTCACTGCATCCACTACAAGACAGACGTGGACCTAAAATGTCCCGGACCACCGAAGCCCTCCCGACCCGTCGGCCACTGTGTACTCTCGGTGTCCATGCGTCCACAAGACAGGGCTGAGCGGCCCCAAGATATAGCTTATCTCGAAAGAGATACAGCTCAACAGTAAAGGCTATCTCGAAGGAGATACGGCTCAACATGATATGCAATATGCATCATAACTCGTGACATAATAGCATGCATCATATGACATATAACAATGCAGCAAATACTCATGCAACACATATATGAATGTATACTCAACCAGGATATCTCGGATAGTACTTTCGTACCTCTATCACAGCAAGTCTAGCCTTACGCAACACCGCTAATCAGGTCTAGCACAAGCCTACGCATCAAAAGCATACTCAATAAATACTACCATGCTCGACTAGCAAAACCAGTACTCCCTAGTACTACCAAAGGTTTAGGGTTTACCTTCGTCCGTCGACAGCCCTTTGATGTCGATTGCCTTGAAACTCAGGCGCCGCTACGCTACTACTCCTGGCAGCTCTTAGCTATCGCTCGACCAACAACTAACCCTAGAAACCTTCCAAACTCTCCAAAATGAGAGAAAACTCAAGAAATTGGCAAGTCAAAATGAGGAAATCCGAGCACTATTTATAGGCCATGTTCGGATCCTCCGAACTACACTTCGGAACGTCCGAACGCTACGTGTCCATTGGCTCTTGACAGCTCATGATCGGATCCTCCGATCATACACTTCGGACCGTCCGAACATGCATGGAAAATGACGTGTCGATCAACACTTGACACCTATGATCGGATTCACCGAACTACACTTCGGATCGTCCGAACTCTTCGGTGCTTCCGAACCCTCTTCGGTCCGTCCGATCATGACCATAGCCAAAATTACACCTTAAACCTTCTTAATCACCATTACTCCGTTAATTACCCAATTTGGAATTCGGGCTACTACATAGAAGCTCTAGAAGTTTGTGGTATATCTATCATATAATCTAGAGGAGAAATAAAAGAGTGACTAGATCTTGATCTAGCATAAACAGAAGAGGGTAATAATCTTCTTTGTTCATTATTAAACTGTATTTGAACAGTTCCTTCATTAGTTTGTATGACTTGTTCTAAATCTCTATTTATTATAGGATTTTTAGGAACAGCTTGTTCAATTATCCAGTTTTCTGGAAATTCTATTTCTTCCCATTTTATAGATCTACGAGTTGTAATATTAGATCTATTAAAATTAGTTTCTATAAGAATAGTTTCATTTAATTTTTTATCTATTCTTTTACACATAGGATTTAGTGTAAATAATGGTTTATAATAAATACGATAACAGATACATATTACTTCTGTTCCAGGAGTATAATTATAACCATGAGTTTTAACATTTAATGTTAAAGCGTCTAATATATTTGGATCAAACAAAGATAAAGATAAATTTGGATAAACATCAAAATATACTGGACCATGTGCCAGACTAGATTGAATTATTCCCATAAGGGATTGTTTCCAATTCAAATTTCTTCCATCTCTTAAAGCTGCTATGAAGCTTTCTGGTAAACCTTCTAATGTTAAAGGTCTAAAAGTAATTTGAATTAATCCTATATGAATAAATTTATAATTTTTCATATAAGGCATAATATCTTTATTATTTGATAATCTTATTACCATTTCATTATTATGAAGAGGTACAGATGATTCTGTAGTTTTAACTACATGTTTAAAACCAATTCTTTCAAAAGTTCCTAACTTATAAATCATTTTAGATTCTATCTTAGGAATAGTCCATTTATTCAACAAATCTAAATTTTCAGGTATATCATATTCTTCATTTAAACTGTTATGAACAGTTTCTTTCATACTGAAAATATTCATTTGAATAAAAAGTGCTAAATTATTAACCAGACTATTTCCAATGCTCTGATACCATCAGATGGTTTCTATTCTTGAAAGAAATTATAAACTTTCTTCAGGACAGATTCAAAAATCTGTTTATCCTCCTCAACAATCTTTTATTATAGAAAAGAATAATAAAATTTTAAATTTTACTGCTTTTTCAAAATTATTTGAGAATGATATGTTACAAATCACTGTTAAACATATTAATCAGATAATAGAAAAACAGAATTACACAAATTTATATCTCACGATTATAAGAGAAGAAATAAATTCTCTTAAAGATCGTATTGAAAAAATTATTTTAGCTATTAATAAAATTAAATCAGATGTTCATATAGAAGAACCAGAAAATAATATTGTTTCTGTTGCTACATCATCCATTCAATCCCCTCCTGATATTAAAGATTTTAAATTTAAATCTTCTGTTTCTGATATAGAAAAATTATTAGAAGAAAAATTTAGAAATCTTAATTTAAATACTCTTAATGAAGAGTTTGAAGAATTATATAAGATTAATAATCATTCTGAAGATGAGATTAATAAAATTAAATGGGCTGATAGACCCACTACATCCAAATATTACTATAATAAACCTACTCCCATGGATGTTCTCATTGAAGAAAATGAATATATTTATTCTAATAGTTATAATGGAAAAAATATTTATGAATGGAATATTGATGGTTATAGTGATAGGCAAATTTATAATACTGCTCACAGAATGCTTATGTATAGTACTGTGTGTAAATCATCAGGTAATACTGATAAGAATATTGCTAAAATGATAACAGCAGGATTTACTGGCCAACTTAAAGGTTGGTGGGATAATTATTTACATTATTCTCAAAAAGATGAAATCTTTAACTCCATAAAAATGGAAAATAATATTCAATTAGAAAATGTATTGTATACATTAATATTAACTATGATTGAACATTTCACAGGAAAATTCACTGATAATAGTGAACAAATTAGAACTTTATTAAGTAATCTAAAATGTAAAACACTTACTGATTTTAGATGGTATAAAGATACTTTCCTATCTCGTATTTATGAGATTCCAGACTGTAATAATAGTCTGTGGAAAGCTAAATTTATAGATGGCTTACCTTTCTTATTTGCTGAAAGGGTTAGAAAAGTATTAAGAAAAGATGATATAAATATCTCTTATGATAATTATACTTATGGTAATTTGATTAATACTTGTATTCAAGAGGGTTTAGCTCTCTGTAATGAATTAAAATTAAATAATCAAATTAAAAGACAAAATTTACTAGAGAAAAAACAGTTAGGAAAATTTTGTGATCAATTTGGTATGGACTTACCTAATAAAGGTAAGAAGAAAATTAAAGATAAGGATGATAAGATTTATAAGAAAAGACATTTGTCTGAAAGACAAAAAGAAAGAAAAATGAAAAGAAAAGAAATTCGTGAATCAGCTAAAGCTGATAGGAAAAAAGATAAATACAAAAACAAATTAATAATTTGTAGAAAATGTAAAAAGCCAGGACATTATGCTAATCAATGTTGGGCTAAAAACAAAATTAATAATTTAGATATAGATGATAATCTAAAAGAAGCATTATTTAAAATAATAATGGATTCAAATAATAATTCTGATAGTGAAACTGAGAATTATTCAGAATCCTATAATTCAGAAGAAATTCTGGATAATGAATCAGATATTTCTGATTTAGAAGAATGCAATAATTGTATACAGGGAAAATCTTGTATAAGTCCTATAGAGGATAATAATAAAAATGATGAGTTTTATAAACTTATGTCTCAATTTCAAGATTTAAATATTAATGTTTTAACTAACAATAATATTTTAGAATTCCTTAAAATGATTAAGGACCCAATATTAAAATCTACAATTATTGATCAAATGGAAAATACTGCTTCAACAAGCAATAATGATAATAACATTCTTGTTAAACAAGAACAAGCTTATTCTATGAAAGAAGTTAAAAATCTTTTACAGAAAAAATATAGTCAACAAAATCCAGTTACTATACAGGATTTAGTTAAAGAGATTGATAATCTTAAACAACAAAT